>NC_083843.1:10564662-10594743 GCF_015708825.2 Lethenteron reissneri | reverse complement strand
TATAGTTAGATTGGCGCCTTTTGGCGTCATCTGGTCCAACACCATGTGAGACTAGGCTCTAAGGAAAGCTGTCTCGGGTGTGGACCAATCAACTTCAAGGACAGTGCACATACATTATCAGAGTTGTGTTTTTTGTTTGCATTATGACTGCAGGTATTGTGGTCCATGCAAACATGACTCATCGTAAAAAAAAGGTGTCAGCTATGTTGCCAGATAAAAGGGTAAAAAGACCAATTATCAGCACACAGATAATCGAGAGTCTACTGTACTACACGTGTTTCTTCGTTTCTCAGTCCGCTTTTCCTGGTCAGGGTCACAGAGGCAACAGTATGTTGAGTAAGGCGGTCCACACCTCCCTCTCCCTGGCGACAGACTGTAGCTGTTCCTGGAGAGGTTTGCAGGCCAGCCGAGCGACATAGTCCCGTCAGCATTTACTGGCCAGCCATGAGGTCTGTGCCCAGTGGGACATGCTTGCCCGGTAGAGTCCAGGGAAAGTCTACCAAGTGTCCTGAACCACCTCAACTGGCTCCTTTCGATCTGGAGGAGCAGCGGCTCAACTCTGAGGCTTTCCCAGATTACCGAGCTTCTCACCCGATCACGGAGAGTGAGCCCGACAACCCTGCGTAGAAACCTCATTTTGGCCCCTTGTACCCGTGATTTCATCCTTTCGGTCATTACCCAAAGCTCATGACCATAGGTGAAGGTGGGAACGTAGATCGACCAGCAAACCGCGAGCTTTGTTGGAGAACTCAGCTCCTGGTTCTCTATCACGGAACGGTACAGCGCCTGCAACACTGCGGCCACCGCACCGATCTGACGGCCGATCTCCCGTTTCCCACTTACCATCGCTTGCGGAAGAAACCCCGAGGTGCTTAAACTCCTCCACTAGGGGCAGCTGTTTCAAGGGCTGCCTCCTGAGAGGAGGGCATGTCCACCTGGTGGAGGAGCTCCTAACTAATGTTCCTTCCACCTCTCGACTATCTCCTTAGTCGAGGTCAATGTTACGCCACCCTTGCTGAGCACAGCTGGCCCCACTTCCCGTCGACCCCTCCTAAGGTGGTTTGCCAGAACAATCTTTGAGGCTGCCCAGTAGTCCCTCTTCATGGCCTCTACAAACTAGCCACTGCTAACGCTGCCGCCATCTTGGCAAACCGGTATTGCTCAATGGAGTCGAGAGACCTTTTCCTGAGCAAAGCTCAAAAAGACTCCGTCTTCAACTTGACAGCTTCCTCACCGCTGGTGTCCACCAGCGGGTCCTAGGGCTGCCTAGGACCCGCACCCATCTTCCATCATCCCATCGCCCTGTAACAATGGAGCGTTGGCCATGTGCGCGTGTAGTGCAACTCGCAGGCTTATATACCGCGGTCACAGCCGCCGTACCGAGAGTCTCGAGCCAAACGTTGACCTCCGGATAGCAGCTCCTGAGGTCTTGCAGCGTGCACAGGAGCTGATGGCACCTCTTCTCTTCTCCGTCGATGAAGTGGTCAAGCAGGAAGCCCGCACGCTCCAGTTCAGAGGAAATGCTCCACGCTCTGGAGAGAATCTCCGCGGAGAGGAGTTGCTTCTTGTCCAGCTCTTTGAGCAGAGGCGAGGAGTTCTTGCCGAGCCAACGCTTCAACTCGGGTTTCTTGCCTCGGATCACGTGAAGCGCGTTCCCAGCCACGACCACGATGCGGTTATCTGCGTGAAGAAAACCACCACAAGTCGTTTTAGTTTGACGCTTTGAAGGCGGCAATCACCATCCACAATCGTGCCATGTGGACTCCCCCCCCCCCCCCCCCCATTTCAAACTTCTCCTGCCTTGTCATCTCACTCTACTCCCCTCCACGCACTTTCCTACCTCTCCCCTCTCATCTATTAAAACTATTTTTTATACCAGGTAAGGCACCATTGAGCTGTACAGTTCTGTTTCAGAAGCGACCCTTCTATCACAAATGATAGCACCTAAACGAGGTGGCACAGGCAATGTCCATGCTCTTATGGAAGAACATTCCACGTTGTACATCGTTTAGTTATGAGTAGCAACTTTACAGTCCTTAACCACAACACATATTGGAGACCCCTCTCCATAACTGTAATCGTGCTAGGCTTTTTTAAAAATCATATTTGATAGTGTTTAAAGTATAATAAATGTACGTACATGTTTTATACATTTTTTTAGATATGTTTGTAATGTTAGGCTTAGGGGATTGTTCCTAGTGACACATCACATTTTATTGTTGTAGTAGATTAGTAATCAGTTAATTAGCATTGTTTCCTCTACAAGGAATTGTACTTGTAAAACGTTTCACTTAATAATACGCTTTACTCTCCCAACACACTGGTGAGCTGAAGTAGTAACTAATTGGCGTTTTGTTTACGTAACAAATCCCTTACGAACTGTCTGTCAGGTGGTGGAGAGTTACGACACATTTATACTTGCACGATCTAACCCCAAAAAACTATATTATGTATACTATTGGTCGCGAAAGCCTACTAGTTAAACTATTATTATTATAACGTAACCACGTAGCTTTAGTCAGGATTTTAACGTTAGTCGTGGGGTCCTATGGGAGGTGAAACAATAACTGAAAAACTGAAAAACCCATGTCACTGTTAACCGAGGTACCGCTGTATACATTTTGGCAGTCGCCTACAGTATAGAGTACTGTACTCAGTAAATAGGCTTTCTTTTTCCCCTTGCTGGCTATGCCTATGCTTGCTGTTGACGTGAAGTGTGTTTTATATCGTTGCTTGACTTGCCACGGACAGTTGGAGAACCGGTTGCACCCGGACATTCTGTAACAACAAGCACACGTTGGAAACGACAGTGAAAATGTCACAATTCTTTTTTTTAGCCGTTGCAACTTCACGCGTGAAAACACACACCTCATCAAAACTCACGTGGGGCAGGGAAGGGTGAACCAACAGGCAGTGGGACATATGAGGCCCACGACTTCGTAGTTTGAGCGATGTAAATGTTGAGTTTGTGACACATTTACGCCATTTAACCCCCCCCCCCCCCACCCACCCAAAAGAACGTTATTATGAGTAATTCTAGATTTGAAGCTTTCGTGACTGCAATGATTCATACTCTTAGGCTTTTTCGGTAAAGTCACGTAGGTAGAAAAATAATAAAATTTAAATTAATAAAATTAACAAGTAATAACAGTATGAGTAATGTTGATCGCGAAAGCCTCTACCACTACGGTGTTACATTTTAAAATAAACTTCTGGGCCACGAACTTTCAAGGTACGCCGAGCCTGGCTCCGTGCCTCAGAGTTGCGGTTATTTACGTCCATAAAATCTTGTGCGTGTGGTAAATTGCAATTATTATTATCATCATTACCTTGGCAACATAATCTGTACAACAGTATCGATTTAAAGCTTTCGTGACTGCAGGGATTCATCTTCTTGGTTCTTTCGGTAAAGTCACGTAGAAGGGAAGTAGTAAAATAATAAAAATAAAACATAATAAAATACAATTCTCACGACGTTTCGGCCTCAACGCAAGCAGCCGTCCTCAGGTGAAGAACAGGTCTGTCGGGGAGACAGCATCTGAATGGCGCTGTCTCCCCGACATTCAGACGCTGTCTCCCCGACAGACCTGTTCTTCACCTGAGGACGGCTGCTTGCGTTGTGGCCGAAACGTCGTGAGAATTATTTTATCATGTTTAATTTTTATTATTTTATTACTTCCCTTCTACGTGACTTTACCGAAAGAACCAAGAAGATGTACAACAGTAGTAGCGTCACTGCAAGGACCTCTTGATAAATCGTTCGAAATGAACACGGCTTCGGTTTGCATGAACACTGGGTCACGTCACAACCGCTGCGATTGTTAATGTCGTTGACCCCTTCAAGTTCCGAGACGTCTGCAAGCAGCTTGGCGTCCATTTTGTTTAGAGAGGCGTGGCAGCGACGCCATTTTGTTTAGAGGCGTGGCAGCGGCGCCATTTTGTTTAGAGGCGTGGCAGCAGCGCCATTTTGTTTAGAGGCATGGCAGCGGCGCCATTTTGTTTAGAGAGACGTGGCAGCGGCGTCCATTTTGTTTAGAGAGGCGTGGCAGCGGCGCCATTTTGTTTAGAGAGGCGTGGCAGCGGCGTCCATTTTGTTTAGAGAGGCGTGGCAGCGGCGCCATTTTGTTTAGAGGCGTGGCAGCGGCGCCATTTTGTTTAGTGAGGCGTGGCAGCGGCGCCATTTTGTTTAGAGAGGCGTGGCAGCGACGCCATTTTGTTTCTACGACGCCATCGGTACTCACCGCAGAGAACTGTAGCAACACGACCGCCGCCACTCTACGATAGCCGGTGCGCAGAAACCGTGCCACACACGCTCTGCCGCATGGCGGTGTGGGAGCCTCTGTACCTATCAAGTTACTTGATACGCTTAGGTTTTTTTCGGAAAAGTCACGTAGGTGAAAAATAAGTAATAAAAATAAAAAATAAAAATAATAGAAATCTATGACTATTTATATTGTTTTTATTATTTATTTTAATGATAGAAATCGATTATTTTTATTATTTATTATTAACCATTTTATTTATTTATTTTAATAATATAAATCTATTATTATTTCTATTATTGATTATTATTTATAATAGAAATCTATTATTATGTCTATTATTTATTGATATTTATTATTTATTATTTATTTTTTTAATGGAAATCTATTATTAAATCTATTTTTTATTTATTTTATTCTTATATATTCTTACCTACGTGACTTTACCGAAAAAACCCAAGAGTATGAATCCTTGCAGTCACGAAAGCTTCGCATCTAGAATTAAAGTTATTTGAATTTTTGTTTTGTTCGCAGTTCCATTTGAGAATGGAAATGAATCGGAAGGAAAACTGATGACGTACACATATGTACACGTACCTCATTGGAACGGGAAAGGGTTATTAAAGGTGCATCGGGTAGTAACAATGACGACACCTACAGCATTAACCAGGTTGGCTGCTCAACCTCAAAACTACGACCTCTGAGTACAATACATTGCGCCGAGCTCACTTAGATTTAAAGCTGTTCGTGACTGCAAGGATTCATCTTCCTGGTTCTTTCGGTAAAGTTACGCAGAAGTGAAATAATAAAATAATAAAAATATAAAACAATAAAATTCTCACGACGCTTCGATTGCAACACAAGCAGCAATCATCATCAGGTGTGAAAACCACAGCACGAACATTTGAAGAAAAAAAACATGAATTTCGATTTAAAGCTTTCGTGACTGCAGGGATTCATATTCTTGGTTCTTTCGGTAAAGTCATCACGTAGAAGGGAAGTAATAAAATAATAAAAATGAAACATAATAAAATACAATTCTCACGACGTTTCGGCCACAACGCAAGCAGCCGTCCTCAGGTGAAGAACAGGTCTGTCAGACGCTGTCTCCCCGACAGACCTGTTCTTCACCTAAGGACGGCTGCTTGCGTTGTGGCCGAAACGTCTTGAGAATTGTATTTTATTATGTTTTATTTGTATTATTTTATTACTTCCCTTCTACGTGACTTTACCAAAAGAACCAAGAAGAGCTCACTTAGCTTCTAGATTTGAAGCTTTCGTGACTGCAAGGATTCATATTCTTAGGTTTTTTTCGGTAAAGTCACGTAGGTAAAAAATTTAAATTAATAAAAGTAAATTTTAAAAAAATTAACCCGTAAAAACAAAGTTTTTCACTATAAATCCTTTATGTGCGTGGCATCGGTTTTATTTTATTATTCATTTCTGTTTTTCTTGAGTAAGAGTTTCATTTTTATCACATTGGTATTTTAAATTAAATATGAATTTTTTTTTTCCTAAAAAGTGTAAAATTTTGGAAATTTGTTTTTCACGAAAATAAATTGTCACGCACAACGAGTCTGTGTGCAAAATGTCAGCTCGATTGGATCACAGGAAGTGGGTTAAAAAAACGACCAAAAGATTTGACCGGTCGTAAGCAAGCAAGCAAGCAAGTGAACTTAATATAAAGGATTTAAAAAAAAATATATATATTTCTCACTTAGCTTATCCAGCCAGCTACGTAGCTTGGGGTCGTAGTGTCTCTGGACGGCCCTCAGCGCCACAAGCAGCTTCTGGTAGCCCTGTCCTCCGGACACGAAGTGGTCGAGGAGGAAGCTGGCGCACTCTAAGCCATCCCTCTTGTCCCTGACTTGGGTGTAGACGCGCCGCTCGATGTACCACTTGCTGTCCATTTCATCCAGGAGGAATGTTGGGTCTTTGGAGATCCACTGGATGAGGTTGTCCCGGTTGCGAGAGATCTGCTCTTCGATGTCCTCCTCCACAACCACAATCTGTGCCTCGTCCTCTGCGGTGTGATCGTGAGGCAACAGGTTCGTAAAACAAAACAGGCGCGCACGAGGATTATGCGGTAGTTGAGCGAGATGCCTTTTGTCTTCAGCAGTTTAACAGAATCGGAAGTTATCGGGTAACCGACAATATTTTTTGCACATCAACAAGTAGCCATTTTGCCAATTTTTACATCAGGATTTCGACAACATTTTCTAAAGCAAGCTTATAATTACATCTCATACTTGATAATCATTTGCTATATATTTGATTTTCATTATGAAAGTTATTGTGGCGCCCTGTTGCAGTCAATTAAATGTGTGGACAGACAGAGCTAAGGAATAAACTCCTTCAAGCCAATGTGGAAAGCATCAATCATACAAATTTACCATCCCTTTGCTGACTACAAAATATTGGGGTTGAAAGGACCATGGGTGGATTTCCACCACCAGAGTGAAATAGTTACAGATGCAGGTGTGGGAATTATTGTCTTGTTATGGAAAACAATTCCCATACCTGAGCAATGTGGTCATGAACATCTGCAGTTTCGCAATGGAGGTCTTACTTCAGATTAGTTGAGCAGCATTATATTTGCATTGACTGCTTGACGCTGTACAGAAGTTACCTGGCCTATCACTCCATATGAAGCTCTGGCTCATCTCAGCCTGTTAGCCTCTCTTTTCTCTATGCTTGAAAAAGATGGACACCTCTTCAAAAAAGACATGTGCTGACTTGGAAACATTCAGGCTGGCCTGACTATGATACATCCTGGGTTTAACCAGACTGGATTAGATTTTGAGGAACTCCCAAATCGTTGAAAGATCTGGACAAGGTCCCCATCATCAGTTTGCTCCTCCTACAGGGCAAGGTTACGTTGGCTGGGTAATGAAGATCTCATGCCCAGCCACTGCATGCCATACCTGCTGCTGATTGATCAAATAGAGGGGGCTTAATGGGGGGGGGGGGGGGGGGGGCACGGAATGGGTTAGATAATCTGATGTGGTGGTACAAGAGGATGTGGAGCTGATTGGACTCGCCAATGACTGGTACTTGTGGGTGTCAATAATCGGCCTCTGGGAAAGAGGCGTCTGAAGGACGCTACTGGACATTCGGAGGCACTTGCATTCAAGCAACAATAGTGGGGCAAAGGAGATACGCTCACAATGAGTGGTGGAGTGCCAGACAAAAACAGAGCAAGATGTGGGCCCAATTGCAATCATCAAAAGAGCCCTTAGTCAATTACGATGTTTCATCCATCAATCAGCGTTAACTTATTGTTCCAGCTCTATCTTGAACTTCAGACACTGCTAATAGTATTCTTAGCACACGTACCAAGGCGGTGAAGCCAGTGTTTGATTTCTGGATATTGTTCCTTGAGGTCTTGGAGCGTTTCCAGCAGCTTCTGACACTTCCGCTCGCCTCCGTCAATGAAGTAGTCGAGCAGCAAACACACGCCCTCCAACTGTTGGGGATTCTTCTTGGCTTCGGAGAGGACCTCCTTTGAGACGAACGTCTTTGTGCTCAGCTCATCCAGAAAGTGCGATGGGTTCCTGCCGAGCCAACGCTTCAACTCGGGTTTCTTGCGTCGGATCACGTGCAGAGCGTTCCCAGGAACAACCACGATCTTGTTGCTTTCATCTGTCAAGAACGTGGACAACGGTTATCGTGCCTCACTGCGGTAGCAAAGTGACGCTCAAACTTACGTCTCACCTCATGATGCCTCCTTTGCCAGTATTCAGTTATGATAATAAGGGTTTCCCCTTTCTGTCAATAAAACAGTTGGTGTCAAGATATTAAAGCACCAAACTGAAACCTTTTGCAAGGAATCATGTCTGCATTAACCACATATACTTGTGGTGAACATGCAAAAAAACCATGCTCTCACAGTATGTGCATTGTCTTTGAAACGGATTGTTCCACACCAGAGACAGCTTTCTTTAGAGCCTAGTCTCAAACAGTGTTAGACCAGAGGACACCAAAAGGCAAACAGCACAGTTTGCAAAGTTTTCAGTTTGGCGTTTTAACATCTTTGTAATACGAGCCTATGTCAGACTCACGTGGTGATCGGCTTAGCCAATGGGGGGAGAGCCTGGGAGCATGGCCCCGGCGTGATCACGGGATGTCCGCTAGGTGATTGGTTTCGCTGGTCTTGGCCTCAGCCAATGGGAAGACAAGTCAGGGGCGTGGTCCCGGGAGTTGATGGGGGATCTGGAACATTCGGCGCAGGCTATTGAGGATTGGCTGGAGGGTACCACGTGACCCAGGCGTTAAATAAGGGGAGAGAGGAGAGACACGGGGTCAGACAGGGAACGAAGAGAGGGAGAGGCCACGCGCGAGTGGGGCTCCGGGTGCCACGTGGTGGTGGGTCTCTGTGACTGTCTGCCCGCTCCCCGTTGCCTGCCAGCAACGGGGAGTGTTTGTGAACTGCAAAGGAAGTGAAATAAAAGGACCGATTCTACAAGCCGTCTCCAGTGTGTTATTACATCTGTATAGCCAGAAAGGGGAAAACCCTTTTACATCGTTTCACAGCAGATCACCTGGAGTTTGATCTTCCACAAAGCTCATAGTCCACCCTAAACCGCATCCTCTGCACAAACCATGGCAGTAGATGCGGATACCTGACGATGCACGAATGGAAAGTAAATAGTACTCTCCGGCAGTGTACGACTGTGGTCATCCAGGACAGACCGTACACAGCATGCAACGATGCAGCAATGCCCGATCCACAAATACAAAGAAGGAGACATCGCGGCTATACTACTCCACCATCTCTCGATGCGGTTAGCTGCTAGCTTCAACACGTGAATGTGGAATTGCCGTCGGTACTTTGCCATGAACATCATCAGCCGCACGAAAGAAGCAGCTGCATTTCCATAATCAGCTGATTATGTCAACCGAACACTTACGTCATCGCCGAAAGCAGCGTCGTCCGTCCTTGTTATTAAATCCTTTATATTAAGTTCACTTGCTTGCTTGCGCACTTACGACCGTGCAAATCTTTCGGTCGTTTTTTAACCCACTTCCCGTGATCCAATCGAGCTGACATTTTGCACACAGACTCGTTGTGCGAGACAATTAATTTTCGTGAAAAAATGTTTCCAAAATTTTACACTGTTTAGGGAAAACAAATTAAATATTTAATTACCAATTGTTTAATACTGCAGACAATCATCTGACCCATAGGTGGCAGCCATCTCAAGCCAGAGGACGAGATGACTCTAGCCGCCACGCATATAAAGGATTTAGAGTGAAAAACTTTGTTTTTACGGGTTATACTTGTTTATATTTCATAGAAGCTCGTTCGTAAGTACGAGTGTTCGTAAGTACGAGTGTTCGTAAGTCCGGCGTTCATAAGTCAAGGACTGCCTGCAAATTTCCTGCACAACACGCAGATTATGATGTGTCACCATGCTCAGAAGACTCCTTACCTTGGCTGGAAATCACCGAATCATCATCACAATTCAACTTCCAATCTGTTGAATCAATAATTGAAGTGACATGTTAAATATTAGATCAAAACAAAATGGCCGCAATCATAAATGTCACGCATCACGCAAAATATTCCAGTGCAGTTGATTAAATGAGCAAATTACATCCCTACTTGCGGTGCGGACATATTTATAACATCATCTGAAATTCGAACGTAAATGTCGATAACTTGTAGCGTCCTTGGTAGAGCATTGAATGGAAATTGTGTATCTGGTGCCTGTTGTAATGCTGAGAAGCATTGCACTGCGTTGTGAAGATGCCCCACGAGGGGCTGTGGGCTATTTCAGCAACACGTAAATGCGTGTGCAAACATCGCTCAGCCTTACGCATGATGCCACACCACAAGTTTCTGAAGAACTGCATTGTTACGGCTGTGAGACACACATCAGTGGTCAGAGGCGGATCGAGAAGAATTGTCTGCGTACAAAAGCCAATGACTTGCAAGAGGCAAATTGGGTGGCCAAATTGAGAGCTCAGTTCCGTCACGAGCGACAAACAGCTTTCTCACTCGACCAACAAATGGACGTATTGGCCGGTACACCGGTGCAGCATAACCCAGTGGTCATCATAAAACAGTTTTAAAAAAAAGGATTTAATAACCCGTAAAAACTAAGTTTTTCACTCTAAATCCTTTATATGCGTGGCGGCTAGATTCCTCTCGTCCTCTGGCTTGAGATGGCTGCCACCTATGGGTCAGATGATTGTCTGCAGTATTAAACAATTGGTAATTAAATATTTAATTAGTTTTCCCTAAACAGTGTAAAATTTTGGAATTTTTTTTCACGAACATTAATTGTCTCGCACAACGAGTCTGTGTGCAAAATGTCAGCTCGATTGGATCACGGGAAGTGGGTTAAAAAACGACCGAAAGGTTTGCACGGTCGTAAGCAAGCAAGCAAGCACACAAGCACGCAAGCAAGCAAGCAAGCGAACTTAATATAAAGGATTTAAAAAATAATCAAAATTTTAATCTGCAAATCTGTTTATCAGTCTTTAATTGACCATGTCACCAAGTTTGACGCGATTCGAAGGTTGATTCAGTCTACCGAGACTCGCTAAAAAGAAAAGGGTTATTATTGACCGATGATTTGCGTCCTGTTGAATCGAGGAAACATCCAATCAAGTCTATGGCCGCAAGAGACTTTCTGATCGGGGTTACGAATCGTGGGAAAAACGAATAATTATTGCGAACAAAATGCTTCTTATATTTTTTAAATCCTTTATATTAAGTTCACTTGCTTGCGTGCTTGCTTGCTTACGACCGGTCAAATATTTCGGTCGTTTTTTAACCCACTTCCCGTGATCCAATCGAGCTGACATTTTGCACACAGACTCGTTGTGCGTGACAATTTATTTTCGTGAAAAAAATGTCCTAAATTTTCCACTTTTAGGAAAAATGTTCTTTCATATTTCATTTAAAATACCAATGTGATAAAAAATGAAACTCTTACTCAAGAAAAACAGAAATGAATAATAAAATAAAACCGATGCCACGCAAATAAAGGATTTATAGTGAAAAACTTTGTTTTTACGGGTTAATTTTTTTATACCGTGCACCAGCCGTGTGCGGCCATTACGTCCAAATGCCCACCGCTGAATCAGAATATCAGAATCAGTATTTATACTGGAGAAATCCGATGAGCGCTAAAGCGCTTTTGTCATAGATATCAATTAGGGGCACGGGGTAAGAACGCTACAACAACAAACACAACAACACAAACAAGATAGTGGTGCAAAGTACAAGAAAGGTAAACAAATCACCCAAACACCAATGGAACCTCCTTTGCTAGGAGCAAAATATGATAATTGGTTTTTTTACCCTTTTATCTGGCAACAAAACTGACACCTTTTTTTTATGAGGAGTCATGTTTGCATTGACCACAATACCTGCGGTCGAAATGCGAACAAAAAACATAACTCTGATAATGTATGCACTGTCCTTGAAGTTGATTGGCCCACACCCGAGACAGCTTTCCTTAGAGCCTAGTCTCACTTGGTGTTGGACCAGATGACGCCAAAAGGCGCACAACTCAAAGACAATGCACCATCAGAGTATGAGAGCTCGGGGTAAGAATTTACACCATTGGAACCTCATTTGCCAGTAGCAAAATATGATAATTGGTTTTTTTACCCTTTTATCTGGCAACAAAACTGACACCTTTTTTATGAGGAGTCATGTTTGCATAGACCACAATACCTGCGGTCGAAATGCAAACAAAAAACATAACTCTGATAATGTATGCACTGTCCTTGAAGTTGATTGGCCCACACCCGAGACAGCTTTCCTTAGAGCCTAGTCTCACGTGGTGTTGGACCAGATGACGCCAAAAGGCGCACAACTCAAAGACAATGCACCATCAGAGTATGAGAGCTCGGGGTAAGAATTTACACCATTGGAACCTCATTTGCCAGTAGCAAAATATGATCCTTGTTTTTTTACCCTTTTATCTGGCAACAAAACTGACACCTTTTTTGTACAAGGAGTCATGTTTGCATTGACCACAATACCTGCGGTCGGAATGCAAACAAAAACACAACTCTGATAATGTATGCACTGTCCTTGAAGTTGATTGGTCCACACCCGAGACAGCTTTCCTTAGAGCCTAGTCTCACATGGTGTTGGCGTATTGTGGTCTATGCAAACATGACTCCTTGTAAAAAAGGTGTCAGTTTTGTTTGCCAGATAAAAGGGTTAAAAAACAATTATCAAGATTAGCAAAGTATAATAACAGGGTTGCTACCCTTTTTTCTGGCAACTCGAATTGAAACTTTTTTAAAATCCTTTATATTAAGTTCACTTGCGTGCTTGCTTGCTTAGGACCGTGCAAATCTTTCGGTCGTTTTTTAACCCACTTCCCGTGATCCAATCGAGCTGACATTTTGCACACAGACTCGTTGTGCGTGACAATTTATTTTCGTGAAAAAAATGTCCTAAATTTTCCACTTTTAGGAAAAATGTTCTTTCATATTTCATTTAAAATACCAATGTGATAAAAAATGAAACTCTTACTCAAGAAAAACAGAAATGAATAATAAAATAAAACCGATGCCACGCAAATAAAGGATTTATAGTGAAAAACTTTGTTTTTACGGGTTAATTTTTTTATACCGTGCACCAGCCGTGTGCGGCCATTACGTCCAAATGCCCACCGCTGAATCAGAATATCAGAATCAGTATTTATACTGGAGAAATCCGATGAGCGCTAAAGCGCTTTTGTCATAGATATCAATTAGGGGCACGGGGTAAGAACGCTACAACAACAAACACAACAACACAAACAAGATAGTGGTGCAAAGTACAAGAAAGGTAAACAAATCACCCAAACACCAATGGAACCTCCTTTGCTAGGAGCAAAATATGATAATTGGTTTTTTTACCCTTTTATCTGGCAACAAAACTGACACCTTTTTTATGAGGAGTCATGTTTGCATTGACCACAATACCTGCGGTCGAAATGCGAACAAAAAACATAACTCTGATAATGTATGCACTGTCCTTGAAGTTGATTGGCCCACACCCGAGACAGCTTTCCTTAGAGCCTAGTCTCACTTGGTGTTGGACCAGATGACGCCAAAAGGCGCACAACTCAAAGACAATGCACCATCAGAGTATGAGAGCTCGGGGTAAGAATTTACACCATTGGAACCTCATTTGCCAGTAGCAAAATATGATAATTGGTTTTTTTACCCTTTTATCTGGCAACAAAACTGACACCTTTTTTATGAGGAGTCATGTTTGCATAGACCACAATACCTGCGGTCGAAATGCAAACAAAAAACATAACTCTGATAATGTATGCACTGTCCTTGAAGTTGATTGGCCCACACCCGAGACAGCTTTCCTTAGAGCCTAGTCTCACGTGGTGTTGGACCAGATGACGCCAAAAGGCGCACAACTCAAAGACAATGCACCATCAGAGTATGAGAGCTCGGGGTAAGAATTTACACCATTGGAACCTCATTTGCCAGTAGCAAAATATGATCCTTGTTTTTTTACCCTTTTATCTGGCAACAAAACTGACACCTTTTTGTACAAGGAGTCATGTTTGCATTGACCACAATACCTGCGGTCGGAATGCAAACAAAAACACAACTCTGATAATGTATGCACTGTCCTTGAAGTTGATTGGTCCACACCCGAGACAGCTTTCCTTAGAGCCTAGTCTCACATGGTGTTGGACCAGCGTATATGACACTAAACGATCCACTAAACCTACCAGGCAAAGCCCACATATTTCACTTATTTTTCAGGAGTGACCTGGCCCCAAATGATAGCAGCTCAACAAAGTGACCCCATCGATTGGACAGTCATCGCAGCAAAAATAATCGGAACAATCTCAATGCACGCTGACTCTAAATGTGCAGGGGAAAAACCGGAGGAACCGGAGAAAAGAATCCACGTAAGTGTGAACACTTCTTATCACGCAAAATAAATCCACGTGAACTCTCACCTCGATGATCGATTCCGCTTACATCTCTACAGGGACATGATCTAGCCCACGACCTCCTGTAGACCAGGCGAGGTAGTTAACATCTCTACAGGGACATGATCTAACCCACGACATCCTGTATACCAGGCGAGGTAGTCAACATCTCTACAGGGACATGATCTAACCCGCGACATCCTGTAGACCAGGCGAGGAAGTTAACATCTCTACAGGGACATGATTTAACCCACGACCTCCTGTAGACCAGGCGAGGTAGTCAACATCTCTACAGGGACATGATCTAACCCGCGACATCCTGTAGACCAGGCGAGGAAGTTAACATCTCTACAGGGACATGATTTAACCCACGACCTCCTGTAGACCAGGCGAGGTAGTTAACATCTCTACAGGGACATGATCTAACCCACGACCTCCTGAAAACCAGGCGAGGTAGTCACCATCTCCACAGGGACATGATCTAACCCACGACCTCCTGTAGACCAGGCGAGGTAGTCAACATCTCCACAGGGACATGATTTAACCCACGACCTCCTGTAGACCAGGCGAGGTAGTCAACATCTCCACAGGGACATGATCTAACCCACGATAATGACAACAAAAATGTTCACGAATTGAATCACGAACCCGTCAATCACAATAATCGATCAAATCTTGAAGGTTGGGAAGGGTGCGGAGGGGGGTGACAATGTTAGCAAGAGGAACTTGGACACAGCGATACATACCAAGGCGTTGTAGCCACTGATCAACCCGCGGGTAATTTGTCATGCCTCTAAGGATGGACAGGAGTTGTTCACACTTCTGATCACCGCCGTCAAGAACCAAATCGAGGAGCGAGCCCGCACATTTTAAAGCGCCAGGCGTTCCCTTGATTCTCTCAAACTCGATGGTTGTTATGAGCCCATTGTGGTGCATTTTATCCAGCAGAGAGTCTGGGTCCTTGCTGATCCACTCCTTGAGACGAGGCTTCTTCTTCCGAATGTGCCTCAGAGATGTCCCCTCAACGGCCACGATGGACAGCTGGTCTGTAGGAGCAACAGGACCGCAGTATGTAGATTACAACACGATTATAGGACGATGTCATCACTTATGCTCTTAGGCTTTTTCAGTAAAGTCACGTCGTAATAATAGAAATAAAATGGTAAATCACGACGTTTCGGAGGCAACACAAGTCTCCGTCATCAGGTGGGACGGTCACAGCTAGATTTACTGCATCAAGTGAGGCCAAATTCCACATTCAGATAAGCCCCTTCCCCCTTACCTGGTATTTAAGGGCTGGTCTTTAGGAATTTTACTTCTATTAATTTTATTTCTTACCTAAGTGACTTTACCGAAAAAGCCTAAGAGTATGAATCCTTGCAGTCACGAAAGCTTCAAATCTAGAATTATGTCATCACTTCTTCTTCCGATTCATGTGTCCGATGACGTGCAATGTGTCCGTCATCGGAACGAAACCGGAAGAAACTTAAACTAAAATAACTTCAATTTCGATGTAAAGCTTTCGTGACTGCAGGGATTCATCTTCTTGGTTCTTTCGGTAAAGTCACGTAGAAGGGAAATAAAAAAATAATAAAAATAATAATAAAACATAATAAAATAATTCTCACGACGTTTCGGCCAAAACGCAAGCAGCCGTCCTCAGGTGAAGAAACAGGTCTGTCGGGAAGACAGCATCTGAATGACACACCCCAGGCTTGGAGCGTCTATTTAAGCTTCAAGAGAATAAAGTTTAGCTGGAAGCATATTATATATTTTGCGACATAGAATTGTAATGTATTACTTACTGTTAGTAGATCGGCTTATTGGAGAGTATATTTAGCATACTGATGATACTATGTAGTTTATACTTTAGTTGTTTGCGTGATGGTTTAGTTACTGCAGCTACATACTATTAACATTCCTTCACTTCATTAATGCTACCCCTATCCCCCTCCTTTTGATGCTGCTAATCCTGCATAATGCACAGGCATAATGACTTTAAACCCTCCTACCACCTCCTACGCATTTCACAAGTAGTACTAATCCCATATCTGCATTTCCCATAAATATGCTAAATTCCTATTGATATGCAAATTCTTTTGTCAAGGCGCCCTTCCCTCTCCTACCCAGCTTAAATAGACGCTCCAAGCCTGGGGTGTGTCATTCAGACTCTGTCTTCTCGACAGACCTGTTTCTTCACCTGAGGACGGCTGCTTGCGTTGTGGCCGAAACGTCGTGAGAATTATTTTTTTACTTTTATTTTTAATTATTTTATTATTTCCCTTCTACGTGACTTTACCGAAAGAACCAAGAAGATAATCTCTGCTTGTTACCTGTATAAAAGACACCTGTTCACAGAAGCAATCAATCAATCAGATTCCAAACTCTCCACCATGGCCAAGACCAAAGAGCTCTCCACGGATGTCAGGGACAAGATTGTAGACCTACACAAGGCTGGATTTTTTTCTTGTTATTCTGTCTCTCACTGTTCATATTCTTAGGTTTTTTCGGTAAAGTCACGTAGGTAAAAAATAAAAATTAATGAAAGTAAAATTAAATTAAATAAAAAATATTTTTTATTTTATTTTTACCGAAAAAACCTAAGAATATGAATCCTTGCAGTCACGAAAGCTTCAAATCTAGAATTCTCATAGTTCAAATTATACCTACCATTAAAATGATAGACTGATCATTTCTCTGTCAGTGGGCAAACGTACAACATCAGCATGGGATCAAATACGTTTCTTTCCCTCCCGTAACTTCTTACCAAGCTCGTTGAAAAACCCCTCCATGTGCTGGTACTTGTCTTTCACGGCGTAAAGGGAGTCCAGGAACTTCTGGCACGCCATCTCGCCGGCGGCGAGGAAGATCTCGATCAGAAAGCCGACGCAGTCTTGACCGCGCGCGATCAGTTTAGCTTCGTTGTAGTCTCCCCGCGAGATGAGGCCCCTGCTGTCGAGCTCATCCAGGAGACACGCAGCGTTCCTTCCGACGTCTTCACTGAGCTGCTGCCGTTTCTCCTCGAGCAGCTGCTGTCGCTTGCCATAGCTCTTGGTCTGTCACGGCAAGACGAACGGTCACTCGTGGAGTCACCGAAACCGGGATGAACACCGTACGGAGCACAACCGTGCCAATCTGTGGGTCTCTGTGGGTCTCTGTGGGTCTCTGGGGGTCTCTGGGGGTCTATGTGGGTTTCTGTGGGTCTCTGTGGTCTCTGGGGGTCTCTGGGGGTCTCTGTGGGTCTCTGGGGGTCTATGTGGGTTTCTGTGGGTCTCTGTGGGTCTCTGGGGGTCTATGTGGGTCTTTGTGGGTCTCTGGGGGTCTATGTGGTCTCTGTGGGTCTCTGTGGGTCTCTGAGGGTCTCTGTGGGTCTCTGTGGGTCTCTGGGGGTCTCTGGGGGTCTCTGGGGGTCTCTGTGGTCTCTCGGGGTCTCTGGGGGTCTATGTGGATCTCTGGGGGTCTATGTGGGTCTCTGTGGGTCTCTGGGGGTCTATGTGGGTCTCTGTGGGTCTCTGGGGGTCTCTGGGGGTCTCTGGGGGTCTCTGGGGGTCTATGTGGGTCTCTGTGGGTCTATGTGGGTCTCTGGGGGTCTATGTGGGTCTCTGGGGGTCTATGTGGGTCTCTGGGGGTCTATGTGGGTCTCTGTGGGTCTCTGGGGGTCTCTGGGGGTCTCTGGGGGTCTCTGGGGGTCTCTGTGGTCTCTGGGGGTCTCTGGGGGTCTATGTGGGTCTCTGGGGGTCTATGTGGGTCTCTGGGGGTCTCTGGGGGTCTATGTGGGTCTCTGTGGGTCTCTATGGGTCTCTGGGGGTCTCTGGGGGTCTCTGGGGGTCTCTGGGGGTCTCTGTAGGTCTCTGGGGGTCTATGTGGGTCTCTGTGGGTCTATGTGGGTCTCTGGGGGTCTCTGGGGGTCTATGGATGTCTCTATAAATGTTTCTATGGGTGTCACAAGGGGTGTCTGTGTGTCTCTATGGGTGTCTCTGTGTGTCTCCGTGTGTGTGTGCTGAACTTCTTTCACACCATACATAGCCAACCCTGCCAATCGGAGGTGCGGGATAGCGACTTACTTGACTTAAATCATTCGAGAGTGACATGTACACCTTTCCATATTCTGTACGGGTTCCTGCAAGGCACAGTTTTAAGTGTTTAGATTTATTTTTTAATATTTATTTTACCAGCTGTGTAAGGCCCCCCCCCCCCCCCCCCCCCCCACTGAGTTGTGGAGTTGTTTTTCTTTCCAGGAGCGACCCCTGGCCATCACATGGGTGAGGAATCACAACGCGGTGGGCGGGGAATGACTCCTCAGGAGATGTGGGCGTTCAATAACAACTCCACACCGCTGTTATCGCTTCAGCACTCTGGTTTAAGCGCGAGCTGCAGACACTTTTTCACTTTTTCCCCGACCCTGTCAAGTTCCAGTTCATGTACTAGGTGTAGCCCTGTGAGCCATTCGGCTCTTGAATCGGGTGCAACCGCAACAAACAAAAAACTAAAACATGAACAAGAAAACATCTCGTAGTGACTTTGTGACTTTGTGCAAACAGAAAATCCAAGAAAAGACAGCAAAATATTGCAGAAAAAGCACCGTACACCAACGCTGTGTGCAAAAATCCCAGTGGGATGCAAGTCAAACAACAACAACAACAACAACCACAAGACAACTTAGATTAAGGCCATCAGTCTAACTCTGTACTACAACAAACAAACATGGCCAAACCAAAAAACTTTTCGAAAATCACCAAAATAAAGCCATGAAAGCAATGAAACAGTGCAATTCATAGGAACTGTGACGGAATTTTCACAATAAACGACGTAAACAACATGTACTACCAAACTCTGCAGCCATAGCTGGCTACATCAGTCACTCCATAAGTCACTGTCAAGTACGTATACATAGCAGCAGCAGCAGTAAAAATGCAAAATAGCGAGTTGAAAGTGGGATTATGGTGAGACTTGAGGGCAAAGCGGACAGCCAGGGGCAGCCAGTGTCAAAGCGATGAAAAATAAGAAAGGTCAAATATAGTAGTTGCTCAACGCGAGCTATAAATTCCTTGATAGTGCATTGTCTTTGTGCTGTTCGCCTTTTGGCGGTGTTCTCTAGTCTGACACTTGTAGTGAGACTAAGCCATAAAGAAGATATACATATGTTAGTGAGACATTATGCCTGTTAGTGTAAATGTCTTTACATTAACAGGCTAAACACAGCCGCTGCTGCGGGAGCCGTCTCACGTTGACATGCTCATCTCTAACCTCTAGCAATACAATGGCTGACTGTTCAGTACCGTAGACGTGGGGTTACATTAACTGATTGACTTGCTAATCTCTAGCAATACAATGGCGGCCTCTTCAGCACCGTAGTCGTGATGTATATGAGGCTCTCCGATCTTACATTTACTTGCAAATTCCATCTCTAGCCTCGCCCACTTACCCTTGGGTTGCACCCGTCTCAAACCGATATAAACTCTGGCTGCAGTAGCTCTCTCGCTGTGTTAATTCCTGCCTCAGAAGTCCGCCTGCTGTATGTTTTTCACCTGAAGACGATTGCTTGCGTTGCTATCGAAATGTCGTGATTTTTTATTATTTTTAATCTTCTGCGGTCACGAAACCTTTAAGTAAACAACTCCTATGTTTCATCAACCCCTACGTATTCATGAAAATCGCAGATTGTTTAACTATTGAGACGCAACAGGGGTGCAAGGCTGCAGTGAAAGGATAAGAACCCACACATTTAGTCACTCGCAAATGTGCAAAACTCTGGACATCCGGGACCCGTGCACAGCGAGGCTTTGCTGTACACAGCAGTAAGCGGTAGCCCTTTGATTCAACTCCAGATGGAGGAGGGTTGGTGCCTTGAACGAACTCCTATGGACGTTCAAACCGCGTGCTGAAAGATGACACTGGTCAACACACTTTGTCTGGCATAAGGTATTCCAACGGTTTTAAGGTAATTTTGTGGGGTGCTGATTCCAAATCTGGCATCAGTTTTTTGTCTATCACATCAGGTTTTTGAGATATCAAATATTGCATTTCAATAAAAACTGCAGAAGAAAAATATTAAATAAATGTGGATATCTACATAAAATATTATTATAAACACACTTTTCTAAAAATACAGCACCATATTTTAACACTAAAGCAAGTCACTGACTCGCAACAACTTACAAGCATAAGTGACAGAGTTAATTTCGGGTAAAATCAATGAAAATGGGGTATGCCGATAGCATAAAAATGAGATGTGATAGAGCAAATCTGAGATCAGATTTGGAATCGGCACCCTGAAATTAGTCTAGAACAGCTGCAAAAGTCCAGGCCAGAAAAACATGTTTTTTTTGTTGACCAGTGTGATCTTCACCGATGCGATTTGGCGATGATGCAGTTGGTCATTACCTGAATGAGCAGATGACATCTTGCGCCTGACGTAGAAACTCAAGATGGCCAACGTCATTAGGAGTAGTAGATTTGCAGTTATGATTAAAATCAAAATTGGAGTCGTTTGCACGCCTGTAAAGAGACAGTGAATGTTATGCTTGTTAATGTCGTTTTGTTTCAGCGGCTTCGATGAACACGTGCTAAAAATATAAAAAGTAGATATCATCAAACGTTCACTAATCGGCTCCTTGATAGTGCGGTGAAGTATCATTGAACAAGCCCCATCATTGACATCGCAGGGTGAAGGTTTTATTACTGCCCCTTTGTTACCGCCCCATTTCCAAAGCTTGGGAATTGATGATGCAACTTGAACTTATCTGCCCCGTGACCTCCTCCTGCCAGCGGGCGTTCGACACTTCACGTGGTAGCCTCAAGGTGCACATGGCCTGGCACAAGCGTCGTGGTGACGTCACCGCCACTTAGTGGCGGTTGTTGTTGTTGTTTATCTTTCTTTTACTTTGTGTTTGTTGTTGTAACGTTCTGACCCCGTGCGCCAACTGGACATCTGTAACAAGTAAACCCGTAAAAACAAAGTTTTTCACTATAAATCCTTTATATGCGTAGCGGCGAACTTAATATAAAGGATTTAAAAATATATTTGCCTGTGGAGGACGCGGGGATCGATCCCGCGACCTTTGGCATGGGAAGCGAGGGCGCTACCAACTGCGCTACTCCGCCACGGCCTGTGGAGGGGTTACGCTCTGGGCTCTTACACTCTGACGTTCAGCCAAAGCCATGAATGCGTTCTATTTGAATATATGTAAAATAAATTTTTTCTGCCTAAAAAGTGTACAATTTTGGAAATTTTTTTCACGAACAATAATTGTCTGGCACAACGAGTCTGTGTGGAAAATGTCAGCTCGATTGGATCACGGGAAGTGGGTTAAAAAAACGACCGAAAGATTTGCACGGTCCTAAGCAAGCAAGCACGCGAACTTAATATAAAGGATTTTAAAAAAGAGCTCTATAGCTCATTGAATTCCTCCTGTAAGTATAAATACAGGTCCTGATATTCTGATTCAGGAGTGGACTGAATCGTATCGGGTTGTCACGCCAACAATCGTATTGGAAAGTGCCGTGTGGTGGAAACTTTTGTCGATGGAAATCGATTTTTTTTTAAAATCATAATTAAAATTGAACCAGAATCGACATTTGTTCCCATGAGTCTTTGAATCGATAACAAAATCTTGTAAACGATTATTTTAAAAAATCTGGTTTAACACAGTAGTAGTAGGGCTTTCACTGCCAATATTACAAGACGTTTACTTTTGAGGTCAGGTCGCGCAGATATAAATGTGTGCCGTTAAACCCGGCCACCACCACCACCACCCGGACACAGCCACTTGGCATGGCTAGTGTCACGTAAACACAAAACGTTTACGATCAGTTCACGACTTCAGCACTTAACCGGGTGTATGCTGCTGTGGAGTTTACCCTCCAACACACAACAATTGGTTAGGTGCTGAACTAGTTGTAGCACCGTAGATGTGCTGCACTTACCTGGAATGGTGGACGGGGCCCATCAGGGGCTCAGGATCCCAGACAGTAACACCGAGTGCTCTGGGACTGCGCTGCCGTGCGAGGTGTTTTAATAAAAAGTGTTGCCTTCAAGAACCGTCTGCGACGACTCCTGAATCCACAACACTTCACGTGGATTATTTTCTCCGGTTCCTCCGGTTTTTTCCCCTGCACATGTAGAGTCAACGTGCATTGAGATTGTTCCGATTATTTTTGCTGCGATGACTGTCCAATCGATGGGGTCACTTTGTTGAGCTGCTATCATTTGGGGCCAGGTCGCTCCTGAAAAATAAGTGAAATATGTGGGCTTTGCCTGGTAGGTTTAGTGGATCGTTTAGTGTCATATACGCTGGTCCAACACCAAGTGAGACTAGGCTCTAAGGAAAGCTGTCTCGGGTGTGTGCCAATCAATTTCAAGGACAGTGCATACATTATCAGAGTTGTGTTATTTGTTTGCATTTCGACCGCAGGTATTGTGGTCTATGCAAACATGACTCCTTGTACAAAAGGTGTCAGTTTTGTGGCCAGATAAAAGGGTAAAAAAACAAGGATCATATTTTGCTACTGGCAAATGAGGTTCCAATGGTGTAAATGCTTCACCCCGAGCTCTCATACTCTGATGGTGCATTGTCTTTGAGTTGTGCGCCTTTTGGCGTCATCTGGTCCAACACCATGTGAGACTAGGCTCTAAGAAAAGCTGTCTCGGGTGTGGACCAATCAACTTCAAGGACAGTGCATACATTATCAGAGTTGTGTTTCTTGTTTGCATTACGACTGCAGGTATTGTGGTCTATGCAAACATGACTCCTCGTAAAGAAAAGGTGTCAGTTTTGTTGCCAGATAGAAGGGTAAAAAACCAATTATCGATTATCATTGGAGACTTGTTCGTTTACGTGACACTCAACCCTTACTCATCGTCCGTGTGTCGGGCGATGGCGGGTTTAATGACAGAACGTTTATATCCACGCGCTCTAACTACCCCCCCCCCAATCACCACGCCTCTATTATGGACACATCAAGCTGCGCTGAATTTTAAAGAATTTGGCTCCAATGCTTTTGTTAAGTCTTTCTGCTCTTGCAGCCAAACCCGTTTGTTACCCGAGTCCACCAGCTCGCACGCCCCCGATTGCGGAGACCGATAGAATCCATCCCGGCATTGGCACGCGGTGTCACGCTTGGCAGTGCACGGAGCCACCAATTCCTCCTCTGTGGGAGACACACACACACAGACACACACACACAGACACACACATACAGACACACACACAGACACACACACAGACACACACACACACATACACACACACACACATACACACACACATACACACACACACACAAACACACACACACAGACACACACACAGACACACACACAGACACACACACAGCCACACACACAGACACACACACACACAGACACACACACACAGACACACACACAGACACACACACAGACACACACACAGACACATACACACACACAGACCCACACACAGACACACACACACACATACACACAGACCCACACACACAGACACACACACACACACACAGACACACACACACACACACAGACAGACACACACACAGACACACACACACAAACTAATTGTCAACGTGATCGATAAGACAGCAGTAACCCAAACCTGTCAACCCCTTATCAGTGCCCGACCTTATCGCAGACCCATTCAAACCGTATTGGTCACCAATACGGTCTGCGCCTTTTGGCGTCATCTGGTCCAACACCATGTGAGACTAGGCTCTAAGGAAAGCTGTCTCGGGTGTGGACCAATCAACTTCAAGGACAGTGCATACATTATCAGAGCTGTGTTTTTGTTTGCATACCTGTCAACCCCTTATCAGTGGCCTACCTTATTACAGACCAAGTCAGCCCTTATTAATCAAACCCCGTGCCCTTAGAAATCTCAACGTTTATCCTACAAAGTCCCGTCACAAGGGAGAAACACAAACAAATCGACACACAAATGTTGCCCGTATTGAAACGGCTGTTCGCCGTATGGACCTGCAAACTCAATTTTGCCTGCGCAAGAACACGTGGTAGACCGTGTGGGCTGACACGGCATGCTATGCCTGTTTGTTGTTGTTGCATTTTTATAACCGAGTGATTCAATTATCGCAGCCGAACTCTTGGGAGCCCCGTTTACATGAAGGGGGATAGTCGTGAAACGCCCCTACGGCCAACAGAGAGCCTCCTCTGATGGAGAAATATAAGAATCGGTTGTTTTTACCCTTCCCAGCTATAAAACAGGAGTCGTGTTAAGTTACCGCATTAACCACAAACAGTACTTGTGGCACATCATGAAAAACAAACGTCCTCTGATAATAATAATATTACAAGCATTGTCTTTGAAACTGATTGGCCTACACCAGAGATGGCAGCCTTCTCTATGGCCTAGTCTCACCACCAGTGAGAATCACTGATTCTAAATGTGGATGGGAAAAACCTGGAGGACCCAGGGAATAAATCCATGCGACCACCCACAGGGTCGGGATCGAACCCACGACCTCCTGCACACCTGGCGAGGGAGCCAACATCTCCTAGCCACCGTGATGATGATGAGAGACACGCAAACTCCTCAAATATACAGCAGCAGCAGCAGGCATCGTCAGGGTCGGGATCGAACCCACGACCTCCTGCAGACCAGGCGAGGCAGTCAACATCTCCTAGCCACCGTGATGATGATGATGATGAGAGAGAAAGAGACACGCAAACTCCAAATATACAGCAGCAGCAGGCATCATCAGGGTCGGGGTCTAACCCACGACCTCCTGCACACCGGGCGAGGGAGTCAACATCTGCTAGCCACCGTGATGATGATGAGAGAGAGAGATACGCAATCTCCTCAAATATACAGCAGCAGGCATCGTCAGGGTCGGGATCGAACCAACACCCTCCTGTACACCAGGCGAGGTAGTCAACGTCTCCTAGCCGCCGTGATGTTGATGAGAGAGAGAGAGAGAGACACCGCAAACTCTCAAAAATACAGCAGCAGCAGCAGGCATCGTTAGGGTCGGGATCGAACCCACGACCTTCTGTAGACCAGGCGAGGTAGTCAACCTCTCCTAGCCGCCGTGATGTTTATGAGAGAGAGACACGAAAACTCTCAAATATACAGCAGCAGCAGGCATCGTCAGGGTCGGGATCGAACCCACGACCTCCTGTACACCAGGCGAGCGAGTCAACATCTCCTGGTAACCGCAGCACGTGGCCATCTGTGACACTGTGGGTGACACGCTGTCGCGTCTGGGATGAGTGGAGCTGGTTGAGGTTACATGAGGTAACCGGGGGGAGGGGGTGGGTGTAAGGGGGGGGAGCCCCCCACCCAACAACCCCCACCACCTTCTGGAAGAAACGGCGCCACTGAGTCTGGCCTGAATTGGGGGCAGGATACAAATTGGCCAGTCAGGCCAGGCCACGTGACATGGGGTAAGGGGACAGTCAGCAAGGCTATGCCGTGTTTTTTGGCCAGGTGTTGCCAACAAAACAAACTCAGGGTTAATACAGTATGGTGTAGTATTGTATAGTGTAGTGCCTACTAGTGTATACTGTATAGTAGTGCATAGTGTAGGGTATAGTAGTGTATAGTGTAGTGTATAGCAGTGTCGTGTATAGTGGTGTAGTGGAAAGCAGTGTATAGTGGTGTATAGTATTGTTTAGTAGTGTAGTGTATAGTAGTGTAGTGTTTAGTGTGTAGTGTATAGTAGTGTAGTGTATAGTAGTGTAGTGTATAGTGTAGTGTATAGTGCTGTATAGTAGTGTAGTGTATAGTAGTGTAGTGTATAGTGTAGTGTATCGTAGTTGATAGTAGTGTAGTGTTTAGTGTGTAGTGTATAGTAGTGTATAGTGTAGTGTATAGTAGTGTATAGTAGTGTAGTGTATAATAGTGTAGTGTATAGTAGTGTAGTGTATAGTAGTGTAGTGTATAGTGTATAGTGTAGTGTATAGTGTATAGCGTAGTGTATAGTGCAGTGTATAGTGTAGTAGTGTATAGTGCAGTGTATAGTGCAGTGTATAGTGTAGTGTATAGTGTAGTGTATAGTAATGTAGTGTATAGTGTAGTGTATAGTAGTGTAGTGTATAGTAGTCTCGTGTACAGTAGTGTAGTGTACAGTGTAGTGTATAGTAGTGTAGTGTAGTATAGTGTATAGTGTAGTGTATAGTAGTTTAGTGTATAGTGTAGTGTATAGTGTAGTGTATAGTAATGTAGTGTATAGTAGTGTAGTATATAGTGTAGTGTATAGTAGTGTAGTGTATAGTAGTCTCGTGTACAGTAGTGTAGTGTACAGTGTAGTGTGTAGTAGTGTAGTGTAGTATATAGTGTAGTGTGTAGTGTATAGTAGTGTAGTGTATAGTGTAGTGTATAGTAGTGTAGTATATAGTGTAGTGTATAGTGTAGTGTATAGTGTAGTGTACAGTAGTGTAGTGTATAGCACAGTATAACAAATTTTCGAGTTTGCGCCTATTGAGTGGATACATCAAGAACAAAGTTGTAAATGCAAACCAAGACACTAAAACTGTTGGGTCCTGGGAATCCTTGAGGCTGCACACGACCTTGACCACAGCACCCTGAACAATTTTTCGATTTAAAGCTTCTTTCGTGACTGCAGGGATTCATCTTCTTGGTTCTTTTGGTAAAGTCATCACGTAGAAGGGAATACAATAATAAAAATAAAACATAATAAAATACAATTCTCACGACGTTTCGGCCACAACGCAAGCAGCCGTCCTCAGGTGAAGAACAGATCTGTCGGAAAGACAGCGTCTGAATGAGCACCACCAAGCTTGCGTTGTGGCCGAAACGTCGTGAGAATTGTATTATGTTTTATTTTTATTATTTCCCTTCTACGTGCCTTTACCGAAAGAACTAAGAAGTCTGAACAATTTGTCATCTACCAAGGAAACTTATTTCGAACACCAAGCAGCGAGGCACTGCGATTAAATCGATTCGTGAGAGGACACGTAGATGGGTGAGATTATTGTCTGCCGCCGTTTGATTCGCGTCCCTTGAACAAATTGTCTCGAGGCGAAGCGAATAAATCCTGAATCTCGATAGGACTCGCTGTGTACCGGATTGAGTTGTCATCACGCCTTCATGCCGACGCTAAAGCACGGCCTAAACGTCCGCACGGGAATTACGCAGGACAGAAAATGAATCCGAAATCCTCTCTCTCCCATATTAAGAATAAAAGAAACAGCAGCCCTCAAACCAACCGCACCCTGAAGGGGCAGGCGAGTTTCTCCTTGGGCCATGAGGGCAGCAGAAGAGAAGGAGGAACCCCCCACATTGGGCCGAGGTCTACTCTGGGAGGGGGTTTTCGTGACGATTCAGGAACCTGAAACTCCCCTTGTATGCGGAGTAGTTTTCTCGAGGTGAGGGGGGGGGTCCTCTAGTTTTCTCCCTCCCCCCCCCCTCCTGGAACAAGGCTTGAGATTCGGTACAGACCTTCTTCTTGGTTCTTTCGGTAAAGTCACGTAGAAGGGAAATAATAAAATAATAATAAAACATTAAATAATTCTCACGACGTTTCGGCCACAACGCAAGCAGCCGTCCTCAGGTGAAGAACAGGGCTGTCGGAAAGACAGCGTCTGAATGAAACACCACCCGGCTTGGAACAAACAGCTTTAAATCGAAACTCGGTACAGACTTTTCTGGGTGGGCGAGCAAATCAATGACTAAAGCGCTGGCACCGTTCCGTTCATCGTTACCTCTGCCGCAGGTTCTGCATTCGCTGCAAGCGCCCGCGTTGTTGCTGGTGTCCGTGTACGTTCCGCCTTCGAAGCAGGAGAGACAAAAGCTCGGCCCACCTTCAAGCTCGCAATCAAAGCCACGGAACTGTCCTGCGGGATGTAAAAAAGAAAAACGGAGGGGGGGGGGGTTCAAAGGAAATGACGCGTGGCTCATAGTTGAATGCAAAACGCGCAATTGCCTCTTCATCTATAAATGGCGTCACGGGAAATTTAACGTGCGCTGCGCAAGAGGCACACGGTGCGGACTAGCGTGTACTTGAGCGGGTGCCGCGGTGGCTACGAGATGTTAACTACCTCGCCTGCTGTGCAGGAGGTCGTGGGTTCGATCCCGGACTCTGCGAGATGTTGACTGCCTCGCCTGGTCTACAGGAGGTCGTGGGTTCGATCCTGTGACCCTGTGAGATGTTAACCACCTCGCCTGGTATACAGGAGGTGGTGGGTTCGATCCTGTGACCCTGTGAGATGTTAACTACCTCGCCTGGTCTACAGGAGGTCGTGGGTTCCATCCTGTGTCCCTGTGAGATGTTAACTACCTCGCCTGGTCTACAGAAGGTCGTGGGTTCGATCCCGGACCCTGCGAGATGTTAACTCCCACGCCTGGTCTACAGGAGGTCGTGGGTTCCATCCTGTGTCCCTGTGAGATGTTAACTACCTCGCCTGGTCTACAGGAGGTCGTGGGTTCCATCCTGTGTCCCTGTGAGATGTTAACTACCTCGCCTGGTATACAGAAGGTCGTGGGTTCGATCCCAGACCCTGCGAGATGTTAACTCCCACGCCTGCTATAAATGAGGTAATGGGTTTTAATCCTGACCCTGATGCCTGTTGTTAATATTGAGTCTGTGCGTGTTCTCTCTTATTCCCGTGGCTGCATGGATTTTTCTCGGCGTCCTCTGGTTTCCCCCCTCCACATTTAGAATTAACGCCACGCGTTTTAGGGTATTTGGCTGCTGATATGAATTTCCACGTGATGATATCAAGCAGCCACTTCGTTGGGCTTATCGTGTTTTGATGGCCAGGGAGATGGAGGAAGGGAGGGGGAGAGGGGGGGAGGGAGGGAGGGGGTGGGATGGAGGGGGAGGGAAGGGGAGAGAGGGGTAGGGAGGGGAGGGAGGAGATGGAGGGGGAGGGAAGGGAAGGGGAGGAAGGGGGAGGGAAGGGGAGGGAAGGGGAGGGAAGGGGAGGGAGGGAGGGGAGGGAGGGAGACGGAAGGGGGAGGGAGGGAAATCGTCTTGTTTACATTTGTAATGCGGGCGTAAACGGCTTGGCGGATGTGACGTCATGTGGGGAGGAGTCAGGGTCACGTGAGGGGGAGATGGTATAGCGGTGAGACAGGAAGAGATCGGGGCAGTCGGGGGAGTGAAGGAGGGTGAACACGTTGGGTGGTCGCCGTGCCTCAGCCTGGTGGCTGAGGGGCTCATGACGGCGCCAGCCAGCGGGGTGGAAGAGAGAGTTGGGGATAGAGACGGAGAGTGGCGAGATAGCCACAGAGGCCACGCAGGGCTGAGGTTGGAGATGGCGAGATAGCCACAGAGGCCACGCAGGGCTGAGGTTGGAGATGGCGAGATAGCCACAGAGGCCACGCAGGGCTGAGGTTGGAGATGGCGAGATCGCCACAGAGGCCACGCAGGGCTGAGATTGGGGAGTGGCGAGATCGCCACACACGGTAAGACTCGGCACCGCCGGCCAGCGGTGACCGAGCACGGAGGAACAGGGAGCAGCGGTGGAGCTGCTGTGAGAGCAGCCAGAGGGCTGCACCCAGAGCCTGCAGCGGAGCTGCAGGAGCGCGGAAGGCTACGGGAGCGAAGGCAGCTGTGGAGCTGCCAGGCAGAGAGTCTCAGGAGGAGTGCCGTGAGGGAAGGAGAACGCGAACCCAAATAAAGGACACGGAGACAGAACCAGGGTCGAGTCCTTTATTACACATTTAAAACATTTCGCCGAAACAACATTGTATCTCTCGTAACGTCTGGGTGGCGGGGGGGGGGTGGGGGTGTGTTGAAGACACTACAAAGTAATGGGGGGCACGTGTTTCATATTCGGGTGGGGAGTCCCCGACTTGCATGGCGGAGGTTGTGACGGGCGGGAGGGGGGAGTGTTAAGCCGTGAGGGGGGGATGGTTGGTTGCCCCAACATCAAGACGACACAAGTGCGTCTGACGCTCCTCCTGTTGGGGCAGTGAGGGTACGAT
>NC_083843.1:10506443-10564162 GCF_015708825.2 Lethenteron reissneri | reverse complement strand
GAACTACGCGGTCAAAATAGATGTTAAATAATGTGGGAGCCAGAGGACATCCCTGTCGCACCCCAAGGTGTACAGGGAAAGGCTCCGACTCCCGGCCACGTAGTTTTACCCGGGCCCGCTCACCATCATGAAGGTCCTTAATGATCGTGAGCAGAGGGTCAGGGACTCCGAAAGCACGAAGAACAACCCAGAGCCCAGTCCTACTGATGGTATCATAGGCCTTGACCAGGTCAATAAAGCAGAGATGTAGGTCTTTTTGGAATTCCCTACACCTCTGCAGAGACACACACAGACACGATCACACACACACACCTAGACATAGACACACACAGAGACACCCTCACACACCTAGACATAGACACACATAGAGACACACACAAACACAGACACTTATACAACACACGGCTTTGACACTCACACACACATATACTGACACACACACGTAGAGACACACACAGACACACACACACTACAACAACACAGCCTTGACTCACTCACACACACACAGATACTGACATACACACACGTAGAGACACACACACACTACTACTACAACACACAACCTTGACTCACTCACTCACACAGATACTGACACACACACGTAGACACACACACACTACTACAACACACAACCTTGACTCACACACTAACTGGGAAGGCTTCCCCGCTGCCTCGCAGCGCGTCTGCAGCGTTACCTATCTCACCCGCTGTGTTGGCGTCTGAATTCACAGACATAATTAATTGATCTATTGAGAAAACCGAAGCGATTCCACCGGTCGATTGGCGAACGATACAAAAGTCGCGCCAACATTCTGCCCACGCTCTTTGTAGGGTGAGCGAATGTGTTTTTTGTTTTAAAATAAATAATAATCAACTTTAACTTTGTCGCGAGTCGGATTGTCATTTACGTGTTGTGTGTGTAATATGTAGTGCAGTGTAGTGTAATGTAGTGTATAGTCGTGTATAGTAGTGTAGTGAAGCGTGTAGTGTATAGTAGTATAGTGTATAGTTGTGCAGTGTATAGTGTAGTGTATAGTAGTGTAGCGTGTAGTGTAGTGTATAGTGTAGTGTATAGTTGTGCAGTGTATAGTGCAGTGTATAGTGTAGTGTATAGTGTAGTGTATAGTGCAGTGTATAGTGTAGTGTATAGTGCAGTGTATAGTGTAGTGTATAGTGTAGTGTATAGTTGTGCAGTGTATGGTGTAGTGTATAGTGGTGTATAGTTGTGCAGTGTATAGTGTAGTGTTTAGTGTAGTGTTTAGTGTAGTGTATAGTGTGTAGTGTATAGTGTGTAGTGTATAGTGTAGTGTATAGTGTAGTGTATAGTAGTGTAGTGTATAGTGTAGTGTATAGTTGTGCAGTGTATAGTGCAGTGTATAGTGTAGTGTATAGTAGTGTATAGTGTATAGTAGTGTATAGTGTAGTGTATATAGTGTAGTGTATATAGTAGTGTATAGTGGTGTAGTGTGTAGTGTAGTGTATAGTTGTGCAGTGTATAGTGCAGTGTATAGGATGAACGCTGAGATAAAGGGGCACGGGGTGACCAATAAGGAGTTGACAGCTATTCCATCCCCTAGAATTTTCCACTCTTAAACAAATTCAACAACAACCGGAATAACAAACTCGCCCTCCAGAGAGAGAGATTGAACCAAAAGTGGATGAGTGAGTGAGTGAGGAGTGCACGGTGAGGTGCGGCAACGCTTACAAACCCAATACAGGAACTGAAGATTTATTTAGCAAAATATTGAAAACACAAGACAAGCCTGGCACATTAAAACCGGATACATTTTTTTTTTCTTAACACCACTTGGACAAATCCTCGATAATTGATCATGAATAATAGCACGCCTACAATAATCATTATTAAATATTCACAAATTATTTTAACATATATTGCGAGCCGAATATTTTACACACGCGCTGATTTTATCGACCGGGCGTTCACAAGCAACTAATCAACTCTTAAATACCAGGTGCATCGATTGATTAGTTACCTCATATATTTAAGCGATAATACAAAATTTGCCAGATATTTCAATCATTCGCAACAGATAACTCGAACCGATGTCAACATGCTCGCACAGCAATTATTTAGCAAACTTATTTAAAGCCCCAATTATTTCCTTCCCACATTTAAACGCAATCCTCTCCAACCCATACAACTAAGCGGTATTTTGTACCCAACCTTTCAACTTAATAATCACAAAACCAAATTCACGCGCGTGTGCGTGTGTGGAGGCAGTCGCCCTCCAGCAACAACAACGGAGGGCAGAGGAGCGACGCTCACAACAACGAGCGGAGTGCCGGGCGGATAAAATGCAGAAAGTAGGGCAAAGTAGGGGTGCGTGGTGCGGGCGGGGGGGGAGTGTACAGCTGGTGGTGGTGCATCTACCGGTCATCTCGGTCAGCTGACCCAATGGCACCGGCGGGGTCTGCCCCAAGACCTTTTCCCGTCTAAAGCGACCACTTCACGTGGTCTCAAAGTGCACCTGGCCTGGCACGGGCGCCGTGAATGACGACCCCGTCACCGAACGGCGGTTGTATTGGTATTGGTCCGTGTTCTGCTGCTGCTGTTGTTGCTGCTGTTGCTGCTCCTAGAAATCGGGGCCGCGCTCGGTACCAATTGTACAACTAAAACATTTGACAAAAACAGCACGCCACACGCCAGCATGGACTAATGAACGGAACCCTTCGCGGGATACACTCGTGAACGCCGAAAAGCCGGTGGCGAAGAATGGTTTCACAAGCGAAGCATTGGCGCCTCTCAATTGTAACTAACTAAATACAAGGAAGGTGGGGGGGGGGGGGTGCGCTTCAAAAAAATGTTAACGCTAACATGGGACTATCGTTTTTAATGGAAAAAGGACGGATAATAAGACACCGTGTAACGTGATGACAGATGTAGCCTAAATAGCTTCCAATCGTCAAAGAGCCTTCCCCACAATCTTCTCCAGGTGATCTCCAGAGCCAGGAGGAGGCACAACAACTATTGTGGGAATTTGTTGCAAATTCTCAGAAGTGTTAAGCATTTTTCGAAACACCCTTATATATATATTTGCTATTAAAGCTTAAAAAAAAACATTCCTTTTGCAATCATCCCTAATAAAGAGTTGTGTATGTTGTTGTTGTTAGATCGTGTAAATATGTAAATGTTGTGTCGTCGTTAGAACCGCCGCCACCACCACCCGACACAGCCAATCGCGTAGAAGGGGCGGTGTTTGTGTCACGCAAGACAAAAAGCGTGGCCCAGTTGGTTTGCCGCTTGTCGCGTGTTGACGGAGAGTTAAACCCACGACAGCCTCGCTGTTAAAACCCAATCCCTTCATTATTTGTTCCCCTTTAACAACAACGACGACGACAACAACAACGACCCCACAACTCACCCCTGGAATCCCAACGCCCTCTCCCGACACGGCCATTACGAATCCAATAGGAGCCTCAGACGGAGGCAGAGAGACTAGGACCCGCCAGGATTTCAACCTAAGTTTCGATTTAAAGCTTTCGTGACTGCAGGGATTCATCTTCTTGGTTCTTTCGGTAAAGTCACGTAGAATGGAAATAATAAAATAATACAAATAAAACATAATAAAATAATTCTCACGACGTTTTGGCGACAACGCAAGCAGCTGTCCTCAGGTGGAGAGCAGGTCTGTCAAGAAGACAGCGTCTGAATGTCGTGAGAATTATTTTATTATGTTTTATTTTTATTATTTTATTATTTCCATTCTACGTGACTTTACCGAAAGAACCAAGAAGATCAACCGAAGTTTCTCAAGCAGAAGGGAACCACAGCACCCTCTCTCTCCCGACACGGCCATTACGCATCCAATAGGAGCCTCGGACAGAGGCAGAGAGACGACTCGGACCCAGGGGGTTTGAACCAGAGGTTGCAAACGGGTTTTGATTCCTTACCCGTACCCGTACCCTGCCGCACCAGGGTCGCAAACGGGTACCCGTACCCTACCCGATACCCGGCTACCCGTGACCGGCCCGGGTACGGGTAGGGTACGAGTACCCGATTGCGACCTCTGGGATGAAGCCATGTTGCAGGCGCGGGTGGGTTGATTCTAGGAACTTGAATTGTGAGAAGAGACAAGACATTGGGAAATGAGTGACAAACGGTGACTCACCAGTGATTCACGGCCTACCCGTACCCGGCCGCACCAGGGTCGCAAATGGGTACCCGTACCCGTACCCGGCCGGGTACGGGTAGCCGGGTATCGGGTAGGGTACGGGTATTGGGTACCCGGTTGCGACCTCTGGTTTGAACCTAAGTTTCTAAAGCAGTAAGGAACCCAGCATTCTGACACGGCCATTAGGAACCACCCCACCCTCCACCATTTGTAAAATTGGCTCCACCCACCCCCAAGACGTCTTTTCTACCACCCATCCTGATTGGACGAGGAGGGGGGGGGGGTAGACGAGCGTGGTGTGGGCGACGATGTTCTAGACGAGGTGGGGAGGGGGGGGTGAATTACGAGGTGTGAGGGTGGTCTTGACGAGGTGGTGGGTGTTGTGTGAGTTGTCGTCTAGACGAGGCGTGGGTGGTCTAAACGAGGTGAGAGAGACGAGGTGAGAGAGACGAGGTGAGGGAGTTGTCTAAGACGAAGTGAGGGGGTTGTCTAAGACGAGGTTGGAGTTGTCTAAGACGAGGAAGTTGTCTAAGACGAGGCAGGGGAGTTGTCTAAGATGAGGTGAGAGAGACGAGGTGAGAGAGTTGTCTAAGACGAGGTTGGAGTTGTCTAAGACGAGGTGAGGGAGTTGTCTAAGACGAGGTGAGAGAGACGAGGTGAGGGAGTTGTCTAAGACGAGGTGAGAGTTGTCTAAGACGAGGTGAGAGTTGTCTAAGACGAGGTGAGAGTGCTCTAAACGAGGTAACCCCTCTGCTTGGGCGGGTGGTGGTGGTCTAGGGGATCCATCCCGTCGGCGATGATCATCGCCATGTCCTCCTCGTCCACCTCCTCTTCGTCATCGGGCTCCACCTCCTCGTCCAGGCGGACGAACGGACGCTGCGAGCCGGGAGGGGGGGCGCCACCACCACCGCCGCCACGCTGGGGCTGGTGGGTGACGGTGGCGTAGACCGGAACACCGCCGGCCGGGGTGGTCCCCGCCCCGACGTGGAGCGCGGAGTCCAGGGGGGCCGCACGCAGCGAGGAGACCATGGAGGAGGCGGAGGAGGAGGAAGGTTGCGGCACCGTGTCGTACTGGGGCGGCGGGGAGACAAAGGTGGGCTGGATTTGGGGGGGGGGGGGCGGGGGTAGGAGGAGGAGGGTGAGAGAGAGGACACGTGGTGTGGTTCAGAGCTCCTGCAAAAGTCTCGACAACAACGAAAGAATTTCGATTTAAAAGCTGCTTTCGTGACTGCAGGGATTCATCTTCTTGGTTCTTTCGGTAAAGTCGTCACGTAGAAGGGAAATAATAAAATAATAAAAAATAAAATATAATAAAAAAAATTACATAATAAAACATAATAAAATAAAACATAATAAAATAATAAAAATAAAACATAATAAAATACTGCTGCAGCTCCTTACTATTAAAATTATTTCCCTTTATTACTGCTAACCCTACCTCCTCCCTTTGTTGCTGCTAATCCTACATAATGCACGGGCATATGACTTTGAAACCCCACTTCCTACGCATTCCACAAATAGTGACTAATCCCATATCTGCATTTTCCATAAATATTCTAAATTTCTCTGTTGATATGCAAATTCCTTTGTCAAGGTGCCCTTCCTCCCCTAACCCAGCTTAAATATACGCTGCCAAGCTTGGTGGTGCTCATTCAGACGCTGTCTTTCCGATAGCCCTGTTCTTCACCTGAGGACGGCTGCTTGCGATGTGGCCGAAACGTCGTGAGAATTGTATTTTATTATGTTTTATTTTTATTATTTTAATATTTCCCTTCTACGTGACTTTACCGAAAGAACCAGGAAGAACAACAAAAGAAACCTCATTCTAGATTTGAAGCTTTCGTGACTGCAAGGATTCATACTCTTAGGTTTTTTCGGTAAAGTTACGTAGGTAAAATAATAATAAAATAAAATAATAATAAATTACAATAAATCAATTAAATCACGACGTTTCGGAGGCAACACAAGTCTTCAGGTGGGACCGTCACAGCTAAATTTACTGTATCAATTATTTTCATTTATTATTATTTGATTTTATTATGTTTTACCTACGTGACTTTACCGAAAAAACCTAAGAGTATAAAAGAAACCTCCACACTTTTTCAGCCTTTTCTAATTCTCTCCCCTCTTCTTCTGTGTTTATATTTTGAGTCTGCGTCTCTATCTCTCTGTGATGAGATGTTAACTACCTCGCCTGATATGCAGGAGGTCGCCAGTTCTATCCTGGACCCTGACAATGCCTGCTGCTGCTGCTGCATATTTGGAGTCTGCGTCTCTCTCTCTATCTCCCTGTGATGAGATGTTAACTACCTCGCTGATATGCAGGAGGTCGCCAGTTCTATCCTGGACCCTGACAACATCTGCTGCTGCTGCTGTATATTTGGAGTCTGCGTCTCTCTCTCTATCTCCCTGTGATGAGATGTTAACTACCTCGCCTGATATGCAGGAGGTCGCCAGTTCTATCCTGGACCCTGACAACATCTGCTGCTGTTGCTGTATATTTGGAGTCTGCGTCTCTCTCTCCCTGTGATGAGATGTTAACTACCTCGTCTGATATGCTGGAGGTCGCGAGTTCGATCCCGGACCCTGACAACATCTGCTGCTGCTGCTGTATATTTGGAGTCTGCGTCTCTCTCTCCCTGTGATGAGATGTTAACTACCTCGCCTAATATGCAGGAGGTCGGCAGTTCGATCCTGGACCCTGACAACGTCTGCTGCTGCTGCTGTATATTTGGAGTCTGCATCTCTCTCTCTATCTCCCTGTGATGAGATGTTAACTACCTCGCCTGATATGCAGGAGGTCGGCAGTTCTATCCTGGACCCTGACAATGTCCGCTGCTGCTGCTGCATATTTGGAGTCTGCGTCTCTCTCTCTATCTCCCTGTGATGAGATGTTAACTACCTCGCCTGATATGCAGGAGGTCGCCAGTTCTATCCTGGACCCTGCCAACATCTGTTGCTGCTGTATATTTGGAGTCTGCGTCTCTCTCTCTATCTGCCTGTGATGAGATGTTAACTACCTCGCCTGATATGCAGGAGGTCGCCAGTTCTAACCTGGACACTGACAACATCTGCTGCTGCTGCTGTATATTTGGAGTGGTTGGTCACTGCTTGGATTTTTCTCCGGGTCCTTTCGGGTTTTTCCCCTCCGCATTTAGAATAATCAGCATCACGCGTTCACACTATTTGGCTGCTGCTGTAATTGCCCACGTGATGGATGATAAGGACCCTGACTTGGTTGAGCTGCCATCATTCTGGTCGCCTGGTCGCTTCGGAATAAGAGCTACACAGCTCAGTGCGGCCTTACCTGGTGTAATACAAAATAGTTTGAGTCTATGGGTCTCGATGTATCTATATGGGTCAGACCCTGCTGGTGCCATGAGTTGACTGCTGTGCCAGGCTCGGTGCAGAAGGAGGTCACGGGACAGACACAGCAGGTGCCATGGGGTTGACTGCTGTGCCAGGCTAGGTGCAGGAGGAGGAGGTCACGGGACAGACCCTGTAGGTGGAGGGGGCGGGTGGAGGGGGGGTGGAGGGGGGGGGTGAGGGGGGGTGGATGCATCGCATCGCCACCCCCCCCTCGCTACCCCCCCCCTCCACCCCCCCCCCCTCCACCCCCTCAACTCGAACCCGCAGCCTCACCTGGAGCTGCGATGGAGTTTTCCCGCCCCCGAACAAACTGGGCGGGCCGCCCCCGGCACGTGACGCCACTCCCCCCTGGGAGGACAGGGGTCGCGAGGAGCCGGCGTGGGAGGTCAGGGGTCGCGAGGAGCCGGCCTGGGAGGTCAGGGGTCGCGAGGAGCGCGACTGGGAGCGCGACGACGGGGGCGGAGGAGACTCGTCCATCCTAGACGATGGGGGAGCGTGGAGCACACACACACACAGACACACACACACACGCACATACACACACACACACACAGACACACACACAGACACACACACACAGACACACACACACAGACACACACACACACAGACGCACAGACACACACACACAGACACACATACACACACGCAGACACACACACACATACACACAGACACACACACACATACACACGCACACACACACAGACACACACAGACACACACACACACAGACACACACATACACACAGACACACACACACACGCACACAGACACACACAGACGCACACAGACGCACACACACAGACACACACACAGACACACAGACACACACAGACACACACACAGACACACACACACGCACACACATACACACACACATACACACACGCACACACACACACAGACGCACGCACACACACACAGACGCACGCACACACAGACGCACGCACACACAGACGCACGCACACACACACGCACACACACAGACGCACACATACACACAGACGCACACAGACGCACACATACACACAGACGCACACACACACATACATACACGCACACAGATACAGACAAAGGTTACCCGTGAAGCTCACACCACGCGTGCGGGCACGGGGGCTGGAAGGGGAAGGGCAAGTGCTGTTTGGTATCGAGCAGCAGCAGGAGCAGCAGGAGCAGCAGGAGCAGCTGGAGCAGCAGCAGCAGCAGCAGCAGCTGGAGCAGCAGCAGCAGCAGCAGCAGCAGCAGCTGGAGCAGCAGCAGCAGCAGTAGCTGGAGCAGCAGCAGCAGCTGGAGCAGCAGCAGCAGCTGGAGCAGCACCAGCAGCTGGAGCAGCAGCAGCAGCAGCAGCAGCTGGAGCAGCAGCAGCAGCAGTAGCTGGAGCAGCAGCAGCAGCAGTAGCTGGAGCAGCAGCAGCACCACCGCTGGCACTCACACAGACAAGGACAAAGATCCCTCGAATCGCCTGGAACAGACTGTCGGTGGGGGGGGGGGGGAGTGCCGTTAGCGAGTAGCAGCACCTAATGAAGGCTACCGCACTGTCGCACACGAGGCGGTGGCAGTGGCCAGCAACCACGCCCGGCCGCCTTTGTCTCTCCCCAGCGGGGCGATGTTTACTACCACACACACAGAGCAGCAGCAGCAGCACCAAGTAACTCAGTTGAGGCCGAGTCGACCCAGCGGAGGCCCAGGACCAGTTCAGATAATCGTCACCGGTGGCGTTGGTCATGAGCGGGAATCGAACTCGGGGTCGCCCGATTCGAAGCGAAGCGCACTGATTGTTACACGACCGCTCCCCACTCAACAATACCAGTACCCGTCATTCGCCACTAGGTGAGGGTGACGTCACCACAGCGCCTGTACCAGGCTAGGTGCACTTTGAGTCCACGTCAAGTGTCGAAGCCTCAGACCCATCAGGTGCCATGGGTTGGCTCACCGAGATGACCGGTAGATGCACCACCAGCCGTATCCCCCTACTCTGCCAACTTGTTTCATTTTAGCTACCCGGCGCTCCGCTCGTTGTTGTGAGCGTCGCTCCTCCGCCCTCCGTTGTTGTTGGAGGGCGACTGCCTCCAACTGCCCAGTGGCAGCATCCTTCACGAGCCTCCTCCACAGAGGCCGATCTTGACACCGCTGGTACGGGTCGTCGGCAAGTCCACTCAGCTCCACATCCTCCTGTACCGCATCAGTCCATCACTTCTCCAGCCCATGTCGTGCATGTTAGGCCCCCTCTATGCGGCCAAACCGAAGCTGTTTCCTGGTCTCAGACTCTGGATCACCTTCAGTACATCCTCAACAGATGGTACCTCAGCCAGCCACTCACAGGAGGTGACTTCTTCCAATATTTGAGGCACCGCAGCCTCGGCAGGGTCATCCCCACTTTGTCCCATGTTGTTTTCCAGGCTGAGGGATTTCCTCTCCCCCAGGACCTCACAGAAATGCTCAGCAAATCTGCAAACCTGTTCCTGGGGGTCGGAGATTGGATCACCGTTCTTTCCCCTAATGATGGTAATAGGTGTGGCGCTGCAGGTTACTTTTTATGGAATTAAAGAGCGATTTGTGATCGCGGGCCATTGAGGCAGACTCCATCTCCTCAGCAACCAGCGACCACCACCCATCCTTGCAGCGCCTCACAGCTCTCCAAACCTCTGAGCCAAGGCTGCGGCAAGCCTCCTCATTCTCCGACGTGGGATGCTGTAGCCGATGAGTGGGCCTGTCGCTTTTTCTCAGCCAGTTTGAACACCTCCTCTGTCAGCCGGGGTCAATGGGGAGGTCTGGACCGTGTACCCAAAGCAGCCATTGCAGCTGCATGAGCCACAGTCCTAAATCTCGCCCATTTCCCCTCAACATCAGAAGGAGTGGGGGACGATGCCAACCCCAGCCGCAAGCGATGATGAAATTTTCGCTTGCAACTTTCATCAGCTAGCTGAGACCATGCCACTAAGGGTTTGAATGGGGTCCTGGGTGTACACCCACCACCGGAGTGGAAGAATGGCAGGCACATCTTACAGATGACAAGTCGATGGTCAGAAGGCAGACGCTGTCGTGGACAGTGCTGTGGGGGGGAGGGCCAATTCCAATTGGCCTTTCCTCTCATGGCGTCTGTGACCACCACAGCAGCTAAATGGGGGCTCTGGACGAGTGCGAGGGGCTGGTAACCCCTCCACCTTCAATTAACTTACCACTAAACTACGACCAAAAAATGTAATTAACAAGCTTGTGCCGGAGGCCCCGGGGGGGACAGGCGTCTATGACGTCTCCTGGCCAAACCCCACACATTGACTCAAGAACCGCCATTCGCCACTAAGTGGCAGTGACGTCACCACGACGCTTGTGCCAGGCCATGTGCACCTTGAGGCCACGCGAAGTGTCGAACGCCCGCTGGCAGGAGGTCACGGGGCAGACCCAGCAGGTGCCACGGGTCGACTGACCGAGATGACCGAGATGACTCACACACACACAGACAAACAAAGATACCACCCTGCCCCCCCCCCCACCACCACCACCCCATCTCCCACAAGCAGCAGCAGCAGCCCGACTGACCGTATGACGTGCGACAGCTCCTTCTCTTTCCTCTTGAGGTTCCTCCTCCTCACGCAGCACACGACCACGGCGATGGCGAGCGCGATGAGGAGGATGGGGCACACGATGGCCGCCACCAAGGACCCCACGTTCGTCTCCTTGTCTGTGGGGGGGACCCGGGGGGGGGGGGGTGGGTGAGGGGGGGGGGTCACAAAGGCCGGGGGTCAGAGACACGGAGTTCTCTCTTCTTACTCTTAGTTCTTTCGGTAAAGTCACGTAGGTAAAAAATGAAATAAAAATTAATAAAAATAAAGCAATTAATTTTTATTTTATTAATTAAAAAAATGAAATAAAAGTTAATAAAAATAAAACAATAAATTTGTATTTTATTAATTTTAATTTCATTTTTTACCTACGTGACTTTACCGAAAGAACTAAGAGCATGAATCCTTGCAGTCACGAAAGCTTCAAATCTAGAATTCTCTCTTCTTGCTTCAGAGCCTCCCTCCCTCTCTCTCTCTCTCTCCAGGTGAGGGGGGGGGCAGGTGGGGGTTGTGGCAGTTGGTTGGGGTGGGGGGGCAGGTGGGAGTTGTGGCAGTTGGTTGGGATGGGGGGGGGGGCAGGTGAGGGTTGTGGCGGTTGGTTGGGGTGGGGGGGCAGGTGGGAGTTGTGGCGGTTGGTTGGGGTGGGGGGGGGGCAGGTGGGGGTTGTGGCAGTTGGTTGGGGTGGGGGAGCAGGTGGGGGTTGTGGCAGTTGGTTGGGGTGGGGGGGGGGAGCAGGTGGGGGTTGTGGCAGTTGGTTGGGGTGGGGGGGGGCAGGTGGGGGTTGTGGCAGTTGGTTGGGGTGGGGGGGGGGGAGCTGGTGGGGGTCGTGGCAGTTGGTTGGGGTGGGGGGGGGGAGCAGGTGGGGGTTGTGGCAGTTGGTTGGGGTGGGGGGGGGGCAGGTGGGGGTTGTGGCAGTTGGTTGGGGTGGGGGGGGGGGCAGGTGGGGGTTGTGGCAGTTGGTTGGGGTGGGGGGGGGGCAGGTGGGGGTTGTGGCAGTTGGTTGGGGTGGGGGGAGCAGGTGGGGGTTGTGGCAGTTGGTTGGGGTGGGGGGAGCAGGTGGGGGTTGTGGCAGTTGGTTGGGGTAGGGGGGGAGCAGGTGGGGGTTGTGGCAGTTGGTTGGGGTGGGGGGAGCAGGTGGGGGTTGTGGCAGTTGGTTGGGGTAGGGGGGGGAGCAGGTGGGGGTTGTGGCAGTTGGTTGGGGTGGGGGGGGCAGGTGGGGGTTGTGGCAGTTGGTTGGGGTAGGGGGGGGAGCAGGTGGGGGTTGTGGCAGTTGGTTGGGGTGGGGGGGGGGAGCAGGTGGGGGTTGTGGCAGTTGGTTGGGGTGGGGGGGGGAGCAGGTGGGGGTTGTGGCAGTTGGTTGGGGTAGGGGGGGGAGCAGGTGGGGGTTGTGGAAGTTGGTTGGGGTGGGGGGGGGAGCAGGTGGGGGTTGTGGCAGTTGGTTGGGGTGGGGGGGCAGGTGGGGGTTGTGGCAGTTGGTTGGGGTGGGGGGGCAGGTGGGGGTTGTGGCAGTTGGTTGGGGTGGGGGAGGGGGGGCAGGTGGGGGTTGTGGCAGTTGGTTGGGGTAGGGGAGGGGGGGCAGGTGGGGGTTGTGGCAGTTGGTTGGGGTGGGGAAGGTGGGGGTTGTGGCAGTTGGTTGGGGTGGGGGGGGAGCAGGTGGGGGTTGTGGCAGTTGGTTGGGGTGGGGGGGGGGGAGCAGGTGGGGGTTGTGGCAGTTGGTTGGGGTGGGGGGGAGCAGGTGGGGGTTGTGGCAGTTGGTTGGGGTGGGGGGGGGAGCAGGTGGGGGTTGTGGCAGTTGGTTGGGGTGGGGGGGGAGCAGGTGGGGGTTGTGGCAGTTGGTTGGGGTGGGGGGGAGCAGGTGGGGGTTGTGGCAGTTGGTTGGGGTGGGGGGGGAGCAGGTGGGGGTTGTGGCAGTTGGTTGGGGTGGGGGGGAGCAGGTGGGGGTTGTGGCAGTTGGTTGGGGTGGGGGGGGAGCAGGTGGGGGTTGTGGCAGTTGGTTGGGGTGGGGTGGGGGGAGCAGGTGGGGGTTGTGGCAGTTGGTTGGGGTGGGGGGGCAGGTGGGAGTTGTGGCAGTTGGTTGGGGTGGGGGGGGGCAGGTGGGGGTTGTGGCAGTTGGTTGGGGTGGGGGGGGGGCAGGTGGGGGTTGTGGCAGTTGGTTGGGGTGGGGGGGCAGGTGGGAGTTGTGGCAGTTGGTTGGGGTGGGGGGGGGCAGGTGGGGGTTGTGGCAGTTGGTTGGGGTGGGGGGGGGCAGGTGGGGGTTGTGGCAGTTGGTTGGGGTGGGGGGGCAGGTGGGAGTTGTGGCAGTTGGTTGGGGTGGGGGGGCAGGTGGGAGTTGTGGCAGTTGGTTGGGGTGGGGGGGGGGCAGGTGGGGGTTGTGGCAGTTGGTTGGGGTGGGGGGGGAGCAGGTGGGAGTTGTGGCAGTTGGTTGGGGTGGGGGGGCAGGTGGGAGTTGTGGCAGTTGGTTGGGGTGGGGGGGGGGGCAGGTGGGGGTTGTGGCAGTTGGTTGGGGTGGGGGGGGGCAGGTGGGGGTTGTGGCAGTTGGTTGGGGTGGGGGGGGAGCAGGTGGGGGTTGTGGCAGTTGGTTGGGGTGGGGGGGGAGCAGGTGGGGGTTGTGGCAGTTGGTTGGGGTGGGGGGGGGGCAGGTGGGGGTTGTGGCAGTTGGTTGGGGTGGGGGGGGGGCAGGTGGGGGTTGTGGCAGTTGGTTGGGGTGGGGGGGGGCAGGTGGGGGTTGTGGCAGTTGGTTGGGGTGGGGGGGGAGCAGGTGGGGGTTGTGGCAGTTGGTTGGGGTGGGGGGGGAGCAGGTGGGGGTTGTGGCAGTTGGTTGGGGTGGGGGGGGGGCAGGTGGGGGTTGTGGCAGTTGGTTGGGGTGGGGGGGGAGCAGGTGGGGGTTGTGGCAGTTGGTTGGGGTAGGGGGGGGAGCAGGTGGGGGTTGTGGCAGTTGGTTGGGGTGGGGGGGGCAGGTGGGGGTTGTGGCAGTTGGTTGGGGTAGGGGGGGGAGCAGGTGGGGGTTGTGGCAGTTGGTTGGGGTGGGGGGGGGGGAGCAGGTGGGGGTTGTGGCAGTTGGTTGGGGTGGGGGGGGGAGCAGGTGGGGGTTGTGGCAGTTGGTTGGGGTAGGGGGGGGAGCAGGTGGGGGTTGTGGAAGTTGGTTGGGGTGGGGGGGGGGAGCAGGTGGGGGTTGTGGCAGTTGGTTGGGGTGGGGGGAAGGCAGGTGGGGGTTGTGGCAGTTGGTTGGGGTGGGGGGGCAGGTGGGGGTTGTGGCAGTTGGTTGGGGTGGGGGGCAGGTGGGGGTTGTGGCAGTTGGTTGGGGTGGGGGAGGGGGGGCAGGTGGGGGTTGTGGCAGTTGGTTGGGGTAGGGGAGGGGGGGCAGGTGGGGGTTGTGGCAGTTGGTGGGGTGGGGGGGGAGCAGGTGGGGGTCGTGGCAGTGGTTGGGGTGGGGGGGGGAGCAGGTGGGGGTTGTGGCAGTTGGTTGGGGTGGGGCAGGTGGGGGTTGTGGCAGTTGGTTGGGGTGGGGGGGGAGCAGGTGGGGGTTGTGGCAGTTGGTTGGGGTGGGGGGGGGGAGCAGGTGGGGGTTGTGGCAGTTGGTTGGGGTGGGGGGGAGCAGGTGGGGGTTGTGGCAGTTGGTTGGGGTGGGGGGGAGCAGGTGGGGGTTGTGGCAGTTGGTTGGGGTGGGGGGGGAGCAGGTGGGGGTTGTGGCAGTTGGTTGGGGTGGGGGGGAGCAGGTGGGGGTTGTGGCAGTTGGTTGGGGTGGGGGGGGAGCAGGTGGGGGTTGTGGCAGTTGGTTGGGGTGGGGGGGGAGCAGGTGGGGGTTGTGGCAGTTGGTTGGGGTGGGGGGGGAGCAGGTGGGGGTTGTGGCAGTTGGTTGGGGTGGGGTGGGGGGAGCAGGTGGGGGTTGTGGCAGTTGGTTGGGGTGGGGGGGGAGCAGGTGGGGGTTGTGGCAGTTGGTTGGGGTGGGGGGGGGCAGGTGGGGGTTGTGGCAGTTGGTTGGGGTGGGGGGGGGCAGGTGGGGGTTGTGGCAGTTGGTTGGGGTGGGGGGGGGGGCAGGTGGGGGTTGTGGCAGTTGGTTGGGGTGGGGGGAGGGCAGGTGGGGGTTGTGGCAGTTGGTTGGGGTGGGGGGGGGCAGGTGGGGGTTGTGGCAGTTGGTTGGGGTGGGGGGGAGCAGGTGGGGGTTGTGGCAGTTGGTTGGGGTGGGGGGGGGGCAGGTGGGGGTTGTGGCAGTTGGTTGGGGTGGGGGGGGGCAGGTGGGGGTTGTGGCAGTTGGTTGGGGTGGGGGGGCAGGTGGGAGTTGTGGCAGTTGGTTGGGGTGGGAAGGGGGCAGGTGGGGGTTGTGGCAGTTGGTTGGGGTGGGGGGGGGCAGGTGGGGGTTGTGGCAGTTGGTTGGGGTGGGGGGGCAGGTGGGAGTTGGGGCAGTTGGTTGGGGTGGGGGGGGGGGCAGGTGGGGGTTGTGGCAGTTGGTTGGGGTGGGGGGGGGCAGGTGGGGGTTGTGGCAGTTGGTTGGGGTGGGGGGGCAGGTGGGAGTTGTGGCAGTTGGTTGGGGTGGGGGGGCAGGTGGGAGTTGTGGCAGTTGGTTGGGGTGGGGGGGGGGGCAGGTGGGGGTTGTGGCAGTTGGTTGGGGTGGGGGGGGGAGCAGGTGGGAGTTGTGGCAGTTGGTTGGGGTGGGGGGGGCAGGTGGGGGTTGTGGCAGTTGGTTGGGGTGGGGGGGGAGCAGGTGGGGGTTGTGGCAGTTGGTTGGGGTGGGGGGGGAGCAGGTGGGGGTTGTGGCAGTTGGTTGGGGTGGGGGGGGGGCAGGTGGGGGTTGTGGCAGTTGGTTGGGGTGGGGGGGGAGCAGGTGGGGGTTGTGGCAGTTGGTTGGGGTGGGGGGGGAGCAGGTGGGGGTTGTGGCAATTGGTTGGGGTGGGGGGGGAGCAGGTGGGGGTTGTGGCAGTTGGTTGGGGTGGGGGGGGAGCAGGTGGGGGTTGTGGCAGTTGGTTGGGGTGGGGGGGGGCAGGTGGGGGTTGTGGCAGTTGGTTGGGGTGGGGGGGGAGCAGGTGGGGGTTGTGGCAGTTGGTTGGGGTGGGGGGGGAGCAGGTGGGGGTTGTGGCAGTTGGTTGGGGTGGGGGAGCAGCAGGTGGGGGTTGTGGCAGTTGGTTGGGGTGGGGGGAGCAGGTGGGGGTTGTGGCAGTTGGTTGGGGTGAGGGGGGGCAGGTGGGGGTTGTGGCAGTTGGTTGGGGTGGGGGGGCAGGGCAGGTGGGAGTTGTGGCAGTTGGTTGGGGTGGGGGGGGGCAGGTGGGGGTTGTGGCAGTGGTTGGGGTGGGGGGGGAGGAGCAGGTGGGGGTTGTGGCAGTTGGTTGGGGTGGGGGGGGGGCAGGTGGGGGTTGTGGCAGTTGGTTGGGGTGGGGGGGCAGGTGGGAGTTGTGGCAGTTGGTTGGGGTGGGGGGGGGGCAGGTGGGGGTTGTGGCAGTTGGTTGGGGTGGGGGGGCAGGTGGGAGTTGTGGCAGTTGGTTGGGGTGGGGGGGGGAGCAGGTGGGGGTAGTGGCAGTTGGTTGGGGTGGGGGGGCAGGTGGGAGTTGTGGCAGTTGGTTGGGGTGGGGGGGGGCAGGTGGGGGTTGTGGCAGTTGGTTGGGGTGGGGGGGCAGGTGGGGGTTGTGGCAGTTGGTTGGGGTGGGGGGGGATCAGGTGGGGGTAGTGGCAGTTGGTTGGGGTGGGGGGGGGGAGCAGGTGGGGGTTGTGGCAGTTGGTTGGGGTGGGGGGGGAGCAGGTGGGGGTTGTGGCAGTTGGTTGGGGTGGGGGGGGCAGGTGGGGGTCGTGGCAGTTGGTTGGGGTGGGGGGGAGCAGGTGGGGGTTGTGGCAGTTGGTTGGGGTGGGGGGGGGGCAGGTGGGGGTTGTGGCAGTTGGTTGGGGTGGGGGGGGGCAGGTGGGGGTTGTGGCAGTTGGTTGGGGTGGGGGGGAGCAGGTGGGGGTTGTGGCAGTTGGTTGGGGTGGGGGGGTGGGTGAGCTGGATGGAGTGGGTAGGGTGGGTAGGGTGGGGCGAGTGAAACAACTGGGTGGGGAGTGGTGGGACAACGGTGAGGGTAGAGCGAGTCCTCACGCTGTGCGATGTGGAGCTGCTGCTCGCAGGAGTCTGTCCCCACTGTGTTGGTGGCCGTGCAGCGGTACGTCCCCGCGTACGCCAGAGTCGCGTTCTTCAGCGCCAGCGTGCCCACTTCCATTTCTGCAATGCGTACGGAGGGGGTGAGAGGGGGGGGGGGCAGTAAATTAACAAATAAAAACGTTGCCTGCTTAGCGAGCAGCATTGTATGCACATTATGTACAGTGACGTTATTATAATGACAATGAGTTCAGTTTGATATCACAGTCTAAACGAAACTCAACTAATCTTTCTTACAAGGTTTTTTTTTCTTTTCGGTAAAGTCACGTAGGTAAAAAAAAAGATAAATAATAAAAATAATAGAAGAAATAATAGAAATAAAAGAAAAATGTTATTATGGATCTTTTATTATTTATTTACTTTACCTACGTGACTTACCGAAAAAAACCTAAGAGTATGAATCCTTGCAGTCACGAAAGCTTCACATCTAGAATTAATCTTTCTTATACACATGTTGAGGAGTGGAGTGCTGACGTCAGGTCACACTCGCCTCGGGGGGGAATGCCGTCAAGGAAGAGTGACGTCATGCCCCCCGGGGTATTTGAGGGAAGACCCGTGACGTGGACGGGGTCTTCGCGGTGAGCCAGAAGAGTGAGTGTTAGGGGAGTAGGGGGCTCCGGGATAGAGGGTTGAGAGCCAGGCTAAAGGGCTACTTTACCCGGCTGGCCGAGTTGGTTGAACCCTCGGTCAGTGCTGTGGGAAGAGCCCGATAGCCTGGTAGGGTGTATGAGCTCCCAGTACCCTTCCCCTGGGGAGATTAGTTAGTACCAAGTTGTGTTAACCCCTTCCCACGAGTTAGGCGCAAGCCCTTAAATAAACAGTTTGGCGTCCATTTTAGATTTGAAGCTTTCGTGACTGCAAGGATTCATACTCTTAGGTTTTTTCGGTAAAGTCACGTAGGTGTAAAATAAAAATAATAGAAGTAATAATAGCAATAAAATAATGGCGTCAGCCCCTACACGACTGGCTTCAGCGTCGTTCTTACCACACAACACATGGGTAAGGCCCTCCGCCGAGCCATGTAGCCCTGTCAGAAGCGAACCGGGCTATTGTCGATGATAGCTCGGCGAAGTGGCTGATCGTCGTCACCATCATCGTCATCGTCACGTGGAAATTCATGGTAGTAGACAAATTACTCTAAACTCATAGAGACCCACAGACACACACAGAGATACTTACAGCCATAGTGACCCAAACAAGTGCATACAGCCCCATAGAGATACACAGAGACCCATAGAGATACATAGAGATCCACAGAGCCTCATAGATACACAGACAGGCCCGTCACTGTATGGTGCCGGCCTGGAACGGTCGTGCCGTTCCATGTTCCCACATCGTGGCTAGTACCGTGTGGGTGTCTGTGTGTAGCACCAGCCCTAGCGGAGCTTGTCGAGCACTGGGATAGGTGCGGGCACCACGCACAGCTTGTGCTGGGGGCTCCCACGAGGGGGAGGGGGTGAGTGTCAACCCAGGGGCAGGGTTGCCCCGGGCCGTGGCACTCTGGTTGACCCCGTAGACACGTGATCCGGAGTGTCCACCACACAGGGGGTCCCAGGTGGGGGGGGGGGGGGGCTAGTGGGTGATCACGTGTCTGGAGAGAGCTCTTGAGAGGGATCGAGAGGAAACGAGAACGTTCGGGAAGGCGGACGGGGCCGGGGGCGGAGCGGCCCCGACCGTAGGGGGATACGGGTAGTCCCCGACTTACGATATTTTGATCTTATGATAGCGATACGACAAAATTGCCATCAACAACCTAACGTCGTTCAAGTATGCAGACGACGGACAGAATAGCTTGGCGAGTACAGAACAATATGATACGTTACGATACATTCAATGCATGTTAAAAGTTTTTTTTATAGCAGATAGGATTGTTTCCTGAAAATGTTTTCTATTAAATCGCAGTTCATATAGGTAGGCTAAGAATTTACCTTGTTTTTTTTACTGCACGTTTTACTGTGCAATACAGTATTGTAATTAATCAATACATACAGTGTATAGTTTATACAGTACGCTACTGTAAATTGCTCTGTTTTGCTAAATTATCTCCATTCTTTAAGACTCTTGGGTAGGCTATAGGCCATCTTCGACTTACGATATTTTAGACTTACGATGATGGGGTCGTCGTAACGCATCTCCATCGTAAGTAGAGGACTGCCTGTACAAGGCGGCTCCCTGAGAGGGACCAGGGTCTCTCTTCGTCGCTCTACAAGCTGCAAGTTCCGCGTCTCAAGCTGCAAGCGCCTCGTCATACGGGGGACCACGTGGTCGGAGACCCGAGCGAGTGTCCGACCCTTCGTAGCAGTAACCCCCCTGTATGGCGTAGTTAGCTGGGTGGTCACCACCCTAGGTTGTATCTGGTTAAAGGGGCAGTTACGCCTTTGCGTTACGGTGTTACAAATAAAGGTGTTGCCTTAGTTGTACTCTTCTTGGTTCTTTCGGTAAAGTCACGTAGAAGGGAAATAATAAAATAATAAAAATAAAACATAATAACATAATTCTCACGACGTTTCGGCCACAACGCAAGCAGCCGTCCTCAGGTGAAGAACAGGTCTGTCGGAAAGAACAGGTCTGCTGGAAAGACAACGCCGTCTTTCCGACAGACCTGTTCTTCACCTGAAGACGGCTGCTTGCGTTGTGGCCGAAACGTCGTGAGATTTGTATTTTATTATGTTTTATTTTTATTATTTTATTATTTCCCTTCTACGTGACTTTACCGAAAGAACCAAGAAGATGAATCCCTGCAGTCACGAAAGCTTTAAATCGAAATTTAGTTGTACTCACTACAGGTGCATAGAGCCCGACATAGATACATAGTGACATACATGGACTAAACCATTTTGTATTATGCCAGTTAAGGCCGCAATGTGCTGTGTAGCTATACTCTTAGTTCTTTCGGTAAAGTCACCATGTAGGTAAAAAATGAAATTAAAATTAATAAAAATAAAACAATAAAATCACGACGTTTCGGAGGCAACACAAGTCTCCGTCATCAGGTGGGACCGTTACAGCCAGATTTGCTGCATCAAGTGAGGGAGGGATTCAAGATGCAAATTCTTAAGTACCAGTTAAGGGGGGAGGATAGGGGGGGAGGAGCTTATCAGAATGTGGTAGCCAATGAATGGAACGTATCGGGAGGGGGGGGCGGGGCTAAAACAGGGCACGGGGTACTCGTGGGCGTTGACGTGTTTGTGCGCAAGTCACTGTGGATGCACATGATAGAAAGCTGCGTAGCGCTTCTTCAGAAGCGACCTGGCGATCAGAACGATGGCAGCTCAACCAAGCGGCTGTTTGTCGTCCATCACGTGGAGCGCGTGAAGTTGATTCTAAACGTGGAGGGAGGAGGACCCGGAGTAAAATCCACGCGACCACGGGGAGAGAGAGAGAGACACCGCAAACTCCAAACATGCACCAGGCTTCAGGGTCGGAATGGAACCAACAACCTCCTGTACACCAGGCGAGGGAGTTCACATCTCCTAGCCACCGTGATGATGATGAGAGAGAGAGACAACACAACCTCCAAACATGCAGCAGGCTTCAGTCGGAATGGAACCAACAACCTCCTGTACACCAGGCGAGGGAGTTCACATCTCCTAGCCACCGTGATGATGATGAGAGAGACACCGCAAACTCCAAACATACAGCAGGCTTCAGGGTCGGAATGAACCAACAACCTCCTGCATACCAGGTGAGGGAGTTCACATCTCCTAGCCACCGTGATGATGATGAGAGAGAGAGACACCGCAACCTCCAAACATGCAGCAGGCTTCAGTCGGAATGGAACCAACAACCTCCTGTACACCAGGCGAGGGAGTTCACATCTCCTAGCCACCGTGATGATGATGAGAGAGAGAGAGAGACAACGCAACCTCCAAACATGCAGCAGGCTTCAGGGTCGGAATGAACCAACAACCTCCTGTATACCAGGCGAGGGAGTTCACATCTCCTAGCCACCGTGATGATGATGAGAGAGAGACAGACAACGCAACCTCCAAACATACAGCAGGCTTCAGGGTCGGAATGGAACCAACAACCTCCTGTATACCAGGCGAGGGAGTTCACATCTCCTAGCCACCACGGCAACCCATGATTGTGAGCAGCAAAGGGTCAGCGACCCCACAATCATTAAAAACAACCCAGAGCCCTGGCCTGTTGACCATATAATAGGCCTTGACCAGGCCACACAAAGACAACAACAGAATGTTGGGGTAAGTGCTGTTAGCGAGCAGCAGCAGCAGCAGCATGCCGAGCCGACTTTGTCTCCCAGGTGGCGATGTTTACTATACACCACCACCACGACCGCACCAGGTAACTCATTTGAGGCCGAGTCGACCTAGGGGAGGCTCAAGACCGGTTCAGATAATCGTCACCGGTGTTGGCCGTGAGCAGGAATCGAACTCGGATCACCAGTTTTGAAGCTTTCGTGACTGCAAGGATTCATACTCTTAGGTTTTTTCGGTAAAGTCACAATAAATAGTGAAAATAAATAATACAAATTTTTAAACAATTGAAATAATAGAAATAAAATAATAAATCACTTTCATTATTTCTATTATTTTTCTTATTTATGAATTAGTGAATATTATTTATTTATTTTTACCTACGTGACTTTACCGAAAAAACCTAAGAGTAACGGATCACCGGGTTCGCAGCGCAGCGCTCACTGCTACACCACCAACTCCCCACTACAGACACACACAAGCGCACTCAAAGACAAACGCGCACGTGCGCTATACACAACAACCGTCATTCGCCACAAGGTGGTGCGCTTGTGCCAGGCCATGTGCACGTTGAGGCCACGTGAGATGACGAACGCCCGTTGGCAGGAGGTCACGGGACAGATCCAGCAGGTGCCACGGGTCGACTGACTGAGATGAGTGGCTGATGTACCTCTTGTGCCCAATACTGTGCCAACTAGCTGTGCTTTAGCCACCCGGCGCTCCGCTCGTTGTTGTGAGCATCGCTCCTCTGCCCTCTGTTGTTGTTGCAGCGTCCTTCACGAGCCTCCTCCACAGAGGCCGATCTTGACACCGCTGGTATCAGCCATCGGTAAAGTCCACTCAGCTCCACATCCTCTTGTACCACATCAGCTCCATCTCGTATCTAGCCCGTGCCGTGCCCGTTTAGCCCCCTCTATCTGGCCGAACAAAAGCTGTTTAGGCATGCGGTGGCTGGGCATGTGGGCTACATGACCCACCTACCTTCACACACACACACACACTGACTGTTACACTTACCACCACCACCACCACAAACACAGCACCACCACAAACACAGCACCATCACCACCACCACACACAGCACCACCACCACCACCACACACAGCACCACCACAAACACAGCACCTTCACCACCACCACACACACCACCACCACACACAACCAACATCACCACCACCACACACACACACTACACACACTACACACACACGCGCACGGCATTCATACAGGCACAGAGACACGGACCTTGCTTGGCGGTGGACGGCATGCTGCCGCCGATGCCTCCCGTGTAGGTCCAGGTGTAGGTGATGGGGGCGGTGCCCTCGGTGCTGACGCAGCCGAGCACCAGATCCTCCCCCACAGCCGGCGAGCCGCTCTTAATGGAGCAGCGCGTGGCACTCGGGACCGCTGGTCAAGCAATGAGAACGACGCAATGAGGAACGTCGCAATGAGGAACGTCGCAATGAGGAACGTCACAATGAAGAAAGTCGCAATGAGGAACGTCGCAATGAGGAATCTCGCAATGAAGAACATCGCAATGAGGAACGTCGCAATGAGGAACGTCACAATGAGGAACGTCACAATGAGGAACGACGCTAACGTGGAATGTCGAAATGAGGAACGACGCAATGAGGAACGTTGCAATGTGGAGCGTCGCAATGAAGAACATCGCAATGTGGAATGTCGCAATGATAAAAGTTGCAATACACAGAACTTCACAATGAGCAGAACATCACAATTCTTTTCCAGCCCGTGCCACTCACTATCTCAATACCAACACCGAAACTACCAATACACGCCGTTCACCACTAAGTGACGGTGACATCACCGCGGCACCCGTGCCAGGCCAGGCTCACTCTCCCACCCACTCAATCACCTCAACACACCCACTTACCGTGCCACTCACTCACCCATCAAGTCCATCTCTTCTCCAGCCCATTTCACTCACTCACTCACTCACCCACTCACCAATTAATCCATCTCTTTTCTAGCCCATGCCACTCACCCACCCACTCACCCACCCACTCACCTATCAGTTCATCTCTTCTCTAGCCCATACCACTCACTCGCTCACTCACCTATCAGTCCAGCTCATCTCTAGCCCGTGCCACTCATCCATCCACTCATTCATTCACCCACCCATGCACCTACCCACCGACTCACCTACATACTCACCCACCAATCAGTCGATCTCTTCTATAGCCTGTGTCACTCACTCATTCACTCACCTACTCAGCCATCAGTCCATCTCTTCTCTAGCCTGTGCCACTCACTCACCCACCCACCCACCCACTCACCCATCACGTAATCTCTTCTCTAGCCCGTGTCACTCACTCACTCACTCACCCACTCACCTATCATTCCATTTCTTTTCTCGCCCGTGCCACTCACCCACTCAACTATCAGTCCGGCTCATCTTTAGCCCATGCCACTCATCCATCCACTCATTCACTCACCCACCCACGCACCTACCCACCGACTCACCTACATACTCACCCACCAATCAGTCAATCTCTTCTCCAGCCCGTGTCACTCACCCACTCACCCACCCATCACGTAATCTCTTCTCGAACCCGTGTCACTCACTCACCCCACAGAGCACCACCTCCTTCCCACCACCATCTCCACCCCACCTTCCCCAACACCCCCCTCTCCCACCCCACCCCCCCCCCTTAACCCCCCTCTCCCACACCACATCTCACCCATGACGGTAAGCGCGATGGTGCGGCTGGCGGTGCCGGGCATCTGCTTCACTTTGCACAGGAAGGTGCCGGTGTCGTGGGTGCCGAGCTGGGACAGCTCCACGGAGGCGTCACCCATCGACGGATCGGCGAGCGTGAACCGGACGCGGCCGCGGTGCGCCGGCGATGTGTCGGTGTACGTGCGGCTCCCCGTGTAAGTGGCGAACTGATTGGGGGGGGGGGGGGGGGGATGGACCGGCCATACAGCCAGGGGGCGGGAGCGGTTAACACTGAACACAACAACAACACAACAACTACACAACATGATAATAGTTTTTTTACCCTTTTATCTGGCAATAAAACTGACACCTTTTTTTACAAGGAGTCATGTTTGCATAGACCACAATACCTGCGGTCGTAATGCAAACAAAAAACATAACTCTGATCATGTATGCACTATCCTTGAAGTTGATTGGTCCACACCCAGGATAGCTTTCCTTAGAGCCTAGTCTCACATGGTGTTGGACCAGATGATGCCAAAAAGTGTGTACTGGCTGTAGTAGTAGCTATACTAACTCTATAACAGTGTGTACTGGCTGTAGTAGAAGCTATACTAACTCTACAGCAGTGTGTACTGGCTGTAGTAGTAGCTACACTAACTCTATAGCAGTGTGTACTGGCTGTAGTAGTAGCTATACTAACTCTACAGCAGTGTGTACTGGCTGTAGTAGTAGCTACACTAACTCTATAGCAGTGTGTACTGGCTGTAGTAGTAGCTATACTAACTCGATAGCAAATTTCGATTTAAGGCTTTCGTGACTGCAGGGATTCATCTTCTTGGTTCTTTCGGTAAAGTCACGTAGAAGGGAAGTAATAAAATAATAAAAATAAAACATAACAAAATAATTCTCACGACGTTTCGGCCACAACAAAAGCAGCCGTCCTCAGGTGAAGACCAGGTCTGTCGGGGAGACAGCGTCTGAATGAGGACGGCTGCTTGCGTTGTCACCTGAGGACGGCTGCTTGCGTTGTGGCCGAAACGTCGTGAGAATTATTTTATGTTTTATTTTTATTATTTTATTACTTCCCTTCTACGTGACTTTACCGAAAGAACCAAGAAGATGAACTCTATAGCAGTGTGTACTGGCTGTAGTAGTAGCTACACTAACTCTACAGCAGTGTGTACTGGCTGTAGTAGTAGCTATACTAACTCTATAGCAGTGTGTACTGGCTGTAATAGTAGCTATACTAACTCTATAGCAGTGTGTACTGGCTGTAGTAGTAGCTACACTAACTCTATAGCAGTGTGTACTGGCTGTAGTAGTAGCTATAATAACTGTACAGCAGTGTGTGCTGGCTGCAGAAGTAGCTATACTAACTCTATAGCAGTATGTACTGGCTGTAGTAGTAGCTATACTAACTCTATAACAGTGTGTACTGGCTGTAGTAGTAGCTATACTAACTCTATAGCAGTGTGTACTGGCTGTAGTAGTAGCTATACTAACTCTATAACAGTGTGTACTGGCTGTAGTAGTAGCTATACTAACTCTATAACAGCGTGTACTGGCTGTAGTAGTAGCTATACTAACTCTATAGCAGTGTGTACTGGCTGTAGTAGTAGCTACACTAACTCTACAGCAGTGTGTACTGGCTGTAGTAGTAGCTACACTAAATCTATAACAGCATGTACTGGCTGTAGTAGTAGCTATACTAACTCTATAACAGTGTGTACTGGCTGTATTAGTAGCTATACTAACTCTATAGCAGTGTGTACTGGCTGTAGTAGTAGCTATACTAACTCTATAGCAGTGTGTACTGGCTGTAGTAGTAGCTATACTAACTCTATAACAGTGTGTACTGGCTGTAGTAGTAGCTATACTAACTCTATAACATTGTGTACTGGCTGTAGTAGTAGCTATACTAACTCTATAACAGTGTGTACAGGCTGTAGTAGTAGCTATACTAACTCTATAGCAGTGTGTACTGGCTGTATTAGTAGCTATACTAACTCTATAGCAGTGTGTACTGGCTGTAGTAGTAGCTACACTAACTCTACAGCAGTGTGTAATGGCTGTAGTAGTAGCTATACTAACTCTACAGCAGTGTGTACTGGCTGTAGTAGTAGCTACACTAACTCTACAGCAGCGTGTACTGGCTGTAGTAGTAGCTACACTAACTCTATAGCAGTGTGTATTGGCTGTAGTAGTAGCTATACTAACTCTATAGCAGTGTGTACTGGCTTTAGTAGTAGCTATACTAACTCTACAGCAGTGTGTACTGGCTGTAGTAGTAGCTATACTAACTCTATAGCAGTGTGTACTGGCTGTAGTAGTAGCTACACTAACTCTACAGCAGCGTGTACTGGCTGTAGTAGTAGCTACACTAACTCTACAGCAGCGTGTACTGGCTGTAGTAGTAGCTATACTAACTCTATAGCAGTGTGTACTGGCTGTAGTAGTAGCTATACTAACTCTATAGCAGTGTGTACTGGCTTTAGTAGTAGCTATACTAACTCTACAGCAGTGTGTACTGGCTGTAGTAGTAGCTATACTAACTCTATAGCAGCGTGTACTGGCTGTAGTAGTAGCTATACTAACTCTATATCAGTGTGTACTGGCTGTAGTAGAAGCTACACTAACTCTACAGCAGTGTGTAATGGCTGTAGTAGTAGCTATACTAACTCTACAGCAGTGTGTACTGGCTGTAGTAGTAGCTATACTAACTCTATAGCAGTGTGTACTGGCTGTAGTAGTAGCTACACTAACTCTACAGCAGCGTGTACTGGCTGTAGTAGTAGCTACACTAACTCTACAGCAGCGTGTACTGGCTGTAGTAGTAGCTACATTAACTCTATAGCAGTATGTACTGGCTGTAGTAGTAGCTACATTAACTCTATAGCAGTGTGTACTGGCTGTAGTAGTAGCTATACTAACTCTATAGCAGTGTGTACTGGCTGTAGTAGTAGCTACACTAACTCTATAGCAGTGTGTACTGGCTGTAGTAGTAGCTACACTAACTCTATAGCAGTGTGTACTGGCTGTATTAGTAGCTATACAAACTCTATAATAGTACTAACTTCACAGAGGGTAGTAGTAAGGCCTAGTCCCGTGCAGAGCCCCTGGCCTTGCCTAGATTGCCCAGCCGGCCAAGGTGGCACCTTTGCAGGCTGGGGCTGGGCTGCTACCCCCCCCACCATCCCCCGCCTACGATACAGTAATAGTATCTAAGGGCTATAATAGTAGTATCTACTGACCCTATAGTAGTAAGTGCACACATTGGGGTAGGGGGGGGGAGATTAGAAGACATCACACTTAGAAGAATTGACCTCAACGTTGTCTATTTTTTTTGCATCTTTAACGCGAATGAAAATTCCCCCCTCCCCCCACCGATCACGTGTGTGCGTTGCTAGCGGCAACCACGGGTCAGCTTTCTCGCACATGCGCAGATGTGTGCTTTGGCTCGCGCTCAGCGTAGTAATATAATAATTTATAGTACTAAATTGTAAATTTGACTACTTTCATGTTGACAGATGTGAAATACGAATAGCGCTTTTTCGTCCCTGGGCATACGGCATGGTATCCGTGTACTTTTTCGACACGTAAACCCCACAGTTTGTCAGTTAAAACCGTCTCAAGGTACCCACGCAGACAGACAGACATACACGTAGACACACAGACAGACATAAAATGACTAATATCTATATATATAAAATCGTGAATGTCTGTCTGTCCGTCTGTGTGTGTGTGTGTGGATTTCGGACCATACGCACTTTCATTGGACGGCGGTTGCCCCTGGCAACGGATAGCGACGCCTTCGCCGCTTTCATTGGACCTGGCAACGGCTAGCGACGCCTTCGCCAAGGGCTGCAGTTTCATTGGACGGCGGTTGCCCCTGCCAACGGCTAGCCACGCCTTCGCCACTTTCATAGGCTCCGTAAATAATTAAATAATAGCCATTACACAGTATTGTTGGAGCGCTGGGGGGGGGGGGGGAAGGAACGCCACCCGTACCCTGCCTCTGCCGGGTGGACAATTTAGGCGAGGCCGCAGGCTCTGCACGCTACTAGGCCTCGACACCCACCACGCCACTCTGAGGTAAATTCATCAAAGTTTTTCCTACTCTTCACTCCACCCCCACCACAATGTGTGCAATTTATATTACTTTTAAACCCAACGCGCCAACAATCGATTACTTAAATGGTCACTGTACAAATAGTCACTAAGCTGGATCAGCGTACTGCCAGTCTATCATGTACACTGTAGCTTGCTTATTAAGCTCGGTGAGCGTACTGCCACTCTATCAGGTACACTCTAGCCTGCTTATGAAGCTGACTGCGTGTACTGGCAGTCTATAATGTGGACTGTAGCCTGGTTATTATAATCGATTCTTTATATGTTCTTTGTACAAATAGTCATTAAGCTGGTTGAGCGACCCCAGTTCGATTCCAACTCACGCCCACCACCGCTGACGATTATTTGAAACGGACCTGGCCCTCCCCTAGGTCCACTCAGCCTCAAACGCGTAACTGCTGTCGTGTGTGAACATCGTCACTGGGGAGACAAAGGCGGCCGGGCATCGTGGATCCAAGTCCCGGGCGAAGCCGGGTCATGTATATGTGTGTATGTGTTTATGTGTATGTCTGTGTGTCTCTATGTATGTGTGTATGTATGTGTGTGTATGTCTTTGTGTGTGTGTGTATGTATGTGGGATTTTTTCTATGTCTTTATGTGTATGTCTGCGTGTCTGTATGTATGTGTGTATGTACGTGTGTGCATGTGCTTGTGTGTATGTATGTGTGTGTCTATGTATGTGTGTGTATGTCTTTCTGTGTATGTATGTGTGTATGTATGTGTGTTATGTGTCTGTCTGTGTGTCTGCATGTATGTGTGTATTGTGTATGTGTTTGTATGTGTTTGTGTGTTTACGCTCGCATTACACAAATTTGTTGCAGGTCTAAGGCGTTCCTTGCGCTGCATTGCCGCTTTATTATTTCAGTCGTTTACTGCCGTACGCACCCTGAAAGTCGTGTGTGTCTGCAGCAAGTGCGTGTATGTGTACCTATGGACGCGCGCGCGTGTGTTGTGTAGGGGGAACGGTAGTGTAGTGCTTAGCGTGCTGCCTGTGTCTGTGTGTGTGTGTCTGTGTGTGTGTGTCTGTGTGTGTGTGTCTGTGTGTGTGTCTGTGTGTGTGTCTGTGTGTGTGCGTGTGTGGTGTGTGGGGAGCGGTAGTGTAGTGGTTAGCGTGCTGTCTGTGTGTGTGTGTGTCTCTGTCTGTGTGTGTCTGCGTGTGTCTGTGTGTGTGTGTGTGTCTGTGCGTGTGTGGTGTGTGAGGAGCGGTGGGTGTAGTGCTTAACGCTACGCTGCGCTACCAACCCGGCGAACCCAGTTCCATTCCCGCTCACGGCCACCACCGGTGACGATTATTTGAACCTCCCCTAGGTCGACTCTGCCTCAAACGAGTAACTGCTGTAGCGTATTAACATCGCCACTGGGGAGACAAAGGCGGCCGGCCGTGGTGGATACAAGTCCCGGGCGAAGCCGGGTAGTACAGCTAGTAGGTAAGATAAATGTGTATGCTTCATTGCTTATCTTACGCTCTCTAAGTTGCCATTGAGTCTCCCAGCATATTTGGCAGCACCCAAAGATTCTCATTTCCTCGCCGGTCCGAAAAAACCCAGCAGCTCCAAACGGGTCCAATGAGGACACCCATGAGTAGCCAGAGTCTCTCTCATCATCATCATCATCACGGTGGCTAGGAGATGTCAACTCCCTCGCCTGGTATACAAGAGGTCGTGGGTTCGATCACGACCCCTGACTATGGCTGCTGCTGTATATTTGGAGTTTGCGTGTCTCTCTCATCATCATCATCACGGTGGCTAGGAGATGTCAACTCCCTCGCCTGGTATACAAGAGGTCGTGGGTTCGATCACGACCCCTGACTATGGCTGCTGCTGTATATTTGGAGTTTGCGTGTCTCTCTCATCATCATCATCACGGTGGTTAGATATTAACTCCCTCGCCTGATATGCAGGAGGCCATGGGTTCGATCCCGACGCCTGCTGCTGTATATTTGGAGTCTGAGCATCTCTCTCTCTCTCTCTCATCATCATCACGGTGGCTGGGAGATGTTAACTACCTCGCCTGGTATATAGGAGGTCGTGGGTTCGATCCTGACCACGACGCCTGCCGTATATTTGGAGTCTGCGCGTCTCTCTCATCATCACGGTGGCTAGGAGAGGTTAACTCCCACGTCTGGTATACAGGAGGCCATGGGTTCGATCCCGACGCCAGCTGTATATTTGGAGTCTGAGCATCTCTCTCTCTCATCATCATCATCACGATGGCGAGGAGATGTTAACTCCTTCGCCTGGTATACAGGAGGTCGTGGGTTCGATCCTGACGCCTGCCGTATATTTGGAGTCTGCGCCTCTCTCTTACCCCGCGGTGGTCACTGTGTGGATTTTTCCCCGGGTCCTCCGGTTTTCCTCTCCACATTTAGAATAAACGTCACGTGTTCAGAGTGATTTTGCTGCTGCTTTAAATGTCCACGGTGATGATAATATCAGTAACTTGTTGAGCTGCCATCATTTGTGATGGTCAGATCGCTTCTGAAAATGGACTTAGATATGGCTCTGTGGTCTTTACCTGGTAACATGCAGTTCAAAAAGAGAGAGAGATTTAGATTTAAAGCTTTCACTACTGCAGGAATTCATATTCTTGGTTCTTTCGGTAAAGTCGCGTAGATAGAAAACAAAAATCAAGTGGGTTTTTTGCTTTCAATTGAGATTTTTGCCTTCTATCTACGCGACTTGACCGAAAGAACCAAGGATATGAGAGAGATAGAGCTGAATTGCATGGACCTCATGACAGAGACCGAGAGAGGGACAGCGAAACAGAGACAAAGAAATTGAGACAGTGAAAGAGAGACAGAGAGACACAGAGAGACAGAAAGAGAGAGAGACAAAGAAAGAGAGAAAGAGAGACAGAGAGATAGAAACAGAGCGAGCTATCATTCGTAACGGCCAGGTCGCGTCTGAACAGGAGCTACGTAGCATTTCAGTGAGGCCCCCCGATACGCCTGGTCAAATGAAACAAAACAAAAATTTGCGTGACATTTGTGAATGCCAGGGGCCGATTTATAGTGCCCGTCCATGACCACCGGCGGGGGTTTACGCCTCTCTGCCTGCGGCCTGTTGTTCCTCTCCCTCCGTAGTACCATGATGCCCGGCTTTTTGTCGGATGGCACAAAAATCCACTCGATGTCCAGGACTCCGACGTCTTGGGCCGTGACGGAGAAGGCGCAGGCCAGGGACACGGAGGCTCCCTGCAGCTTCTGGATCACCTCGCCGCCCGTCGACGTGATTGTGAGCGCCAGGGACGTGCCTACAACACAGACGACGCACGGACACAAGCGGGAGAGGATTAACGGACTGTTGGGGGGGGCGAGGGGCGTACGTGTGCACACACTCACACACACTCTCTCTCACTCGCTCACTCAATCAATCAATCACACTCACACACGCTCACACGCTCTCTCACGCTCGCTCGCTCAATCAATCACACTCACACTCGCTCTCTCAATCAATCACACACTCAATCACACTCACACACACTCCCTCAATCAATCACACACTCACACATACTTTCTCTCACTCGCTCACTCAATCACACTCACACACACTCACTCAATCAATCACACACTCACACACACTCTCTCTCACGCTCGCTCGCTCAATCAATCAATCACACTCACACACACTCTCTCTCACTCGCTCACTCAATCAATCACACTCACTCACACTCGCTCTCTCAATCAATCACACTCACACTCGCTCTCTCAATCAATCACACACTCAATCACACTCACACACACTCCCTCAATCAATCACACACTCACACATACTTTCTCTCACTCGCTCACTCAATCACACTCACACACACTCACTCAATCAATCACACACTCACACACACTCTCTCTCACGCTCGCTCGCTCAATCAATCAATCACACTCACTCTCTCTCACTCGCTCACTCAATCAATCACACTCACACTCTCTCTCACACTCGCTCGCTCAATCAATCACACTCACTCACTCACACTCTCTCTCACTCGCTCACTCAATCAATCACACTCACTCACACTCGCTCTTTCACGCTCGCTCGCTCAATCAATCACACTCACACTCTCTCTCACACTCGCTCGCTCAATCAATCACACTCACTCACTCACACTCGCTCACTCAATCAATCACACTCACACTCTCTCTCACACTCGCTCGCTCAATCAATCAATCACACTCACACACACTCTCTCTCACTCGCTCACTCAATCAATCACACTCACTCACACTCGCTCTCTCACGCTCGCTCGCTCAATCAATCACACTCACACTCGCTCGCTCAATCAATCAATCACACTCACACACACTCTCTCTCACTCGCTCACTCAATCAATCACACTCACACTCGCTCGCTCAATCAATCACTCTCGCTCAATCACACGCACTCACTCACGCTCAATCAATCACACTCTCTCTCACGCTCACTCGCTCAATCGCTCAATCAATCACACTCACTAAATCACACGCACTCACTCACACAATCAGTCACACACTCACTAACTCACTCGCTCACACTCACTCTCGCTCAATCAATCGCACTTTCACACACTCGCTCGCTCATTCACGCTCGCTCAATCACACACTCACTCACGCTCGCTCAATCACACACCCACTCACGCTCGCTCAATCACACACCCACTCACGCTCGCTCAATCACACACCCACTCACGCTCGCTCAATCACACACTCACTCACACTCTCTCTCACACTCACTCACACTAACTCACACTCTTTCACACACTCTCTCTCGCACTCGCTCGCTCACTCACACTCACACTCTCCCTCACACTCACTCGCTCACTCACACGCTCACACTCTCTCTCACACTCACTCGCTCACTCACACGCTCACACACACGTAGAGGCACAAAGACAAAGATCCCCCTTGTAGCCTGTAACAGACTGATGGGGCAAGTGCTGTCAGTAGCGATCAGCAGCGCATACGAAGGCTACCGGCACTGTGGCACACGACGGCGTGGGAGGCCAGCACCACGCCCGGCCGCCTTTGTCTCTCCCCAGCGGCAACGTTTACTACGACACCACCACCACCACAGCACCAGGTGACTCATTTGAGGCCGAGTCGACCTAGGGGAGGCCCAGGACCGGTTTTGGATCATCGTCACCGGCAGTGTTGGTGGCCGTGAGCGGGAATCGAACTCGGGACGCCGGGTTCGTAGCGCAGCATAGCTCTAACCACGACCACACACACAGACACACACACACAGGCACACACACACAGATACACACACACAGACACACACACACACACAGAGACACACACACACACAGACACACACACAGACACACACAGACGGACACACACACAGACACACACACAGACACAGACACACACACAGACACACACACACACAGACACACACACACACAGACACACACACAGACAACAACAACAACCGCCATTCGCCACTAAGTGGCGGTGACGTCACCACGACGCTTGTGCCAGGCACAGACACACACACAGACACACACACAGACAACAACAGCTGCTGTTCACCACTGCGTGATGGTGACATCACCGCAGCGCTTGTACCAGGCTAGGTGCACATTTAGGCTGTCACGAGGAGGTGAAAGGACAGCTGCAGGTGCCAAACTAGGTGCACGAGGAGGTGGTCACGGGACAGACCCTGCAGGTGCCATGGGTTGACTGCTGTGCCAGGCTCGGTGCAGGAGGACGTCACGGGACAGACCCAGCAGGTGCCATGGGTTGACTGCTGTGCCAGGCTAGGTGCACGAGGAGGTGGTCACGGGACAGACCCTGCATGTGCCATGGGTTGACTGCTGTGCCAGGCTAGGTGCAGGAGGAGGAGGTCACGGGACAGACCCAGCAGGTGCGATGGGTTGACTGCCGTGCCAGGCTAGGTGCACGAGGAGGAGGTCACGGGACAGACCCTGCAGGTGCCATAGGTTGACTGCCGTGCCAGGCTAGGTGCACGAGGAGGAGGTCACGGGACAGACGCAGCAGGTGCCATGGGTTGACTGCCGTGCCAGGCTAGGTGCAGGAGGAGGAGGTCACGGGACAGACCCAGCAGGTGCCATGGGCTGCACTGCTGTGCCAGGCTAGGTGCATGAGGAGGAGGTCACGGGACAGACCCTGCAGGTGCCACGGGTTGACTGCTGTGCCAGGCTAGGTGCACGAGGAGGAGGTCACGGGACAGACCCAGCAGATGCCATGGGTTGACTGCTGTGCCAGGCTAGGTGCACGAGGAGGTCACGGGACAGACCCAGCAGGTGCCATGGGTTGTACTGCTGTGCCAGGCTAGGTGCACGAGGAGGAGGTCACGTGACAGACCCTGCAGGTGCCAATGGGTTGACTGCTGTGCCAGGCTAGGTGCACGAGGAGGTCACGGGACAGACCCAGCAGGTGCCATGGGTTGTACTGCTGTGCCAGGCTAGGTGCACGAGGAGGTGGTCACGGGGCAGACCCTGCAGGTGCTACGGGTTGACTGCTGTGCCAGGCTAGGTGCACGAGGAGGTCACGGGACAGACCCAGCAGGTGCCACGGGTTGACTGCTGTGCCAGGCTAGGTGCACGAGGAGGAGGTCACTGGACAGACCCTGCAGGTGCCATGGGTTCACTGCTGTGCCAGGCTAGGTGCACGAGGAGGTGGTCACGGGACAGACCCTGCAGGTGCCATGGGTTGACTGCTGTGCCAGGCTAGGTGCATGAGGAGGAGGTCACGTGACAGACCCTGCAGGTGCCACGGGTTGACTGCCGTGCCAGTCATGGACACAGATGACGTGGTGTGACGTCACCGCGGCGCTTGTGCCAGGCTGGGTGCACCATGCAACGCGCCAGCTTTGCCCCCCTCCCCCTCCACCCCCTCCCCTCGCTCTCTGCGATCTTTGCCCCGTGGTCTCCCAGGCGACTGTGACGTCACCACGGGGGAGTGTGTGGGGGAGTAGAGGTGCATGTGCGTGTTTATATATGTGTGGTATCAGTGGGTGGGTGAGTGGGTGGGGGAGTGAGTGTGTGAGTGAGTGTGGGTGTGTGTGTGGGTAAACGAGTGGGTGAGTGGCTGAGTGAGTGGGTGAGTGGGTGAGCGAGTGGGTGAGTGTGTGAGTGAGTGTGTGAATGTGTGGGTGAGTGTGTGAATGTGTGGGTGAGTGAGGGAGTGGCTGAGTGGATGAGTGTGTGAATGTGTGGGTTCGGTGGGTGGGGGAGTGGGTGAGTGGGTGAGTGAGTGGGTGAGTGAGTGGGTGGGTGAGTGGGTGAGTGGGTGAGTGTGAGTGAGGGAATGGGTGGGTGGGTGAGTGAGTGAGTGGGTGAGTGTGTGAGTGAGTGGGTGAGTGGGTGAGTGAGTGAGTGGGTGTGTGAGTGGGTGTGTGAGTGAGTGGGTGGGTGAGTGGGTGGGTGAGTGGGTGAGTGAGTGAGTGGGTGAGTGAGTGGGTGAGTGGCTGAGTGAGTGAGTAGGTGTGTGTGGGTGAGTGGGTGGGTGAGTGGGTGTGTGAGTGAGTGAGTGGGGGAGTGAGTGTGTGAGTGAGTGAGTGGGGGAGTGAGTGAGTGGGAGAGTGAGTGTGTGAGTGAGTGGGTGAGGGAGTAAATGGGTGAGTGAGTGGGTGAGTGAGTAAGTGGGTGAGCGAGTGAGTGGGTTTGTGAGTGAGTGGGTGAGTGGCTGAGTGAGTGGCTGAGTAGGTGAGTGAGTGGCTGAGTGGGTGGGTGAGTGGGTGAGTGGGTGGGTGGGTGGGTGAGTGGGTGGGTGGGTGAGTAAGTGAGTGAGTGGGTGAGTGAGTGGGTGTGTGAGTGAGTGTGTGTGTGAGTGAGTGGGGGAGTGAGTGTGTGTGGATGAGGGAGTGAGTGGATGAGGGAGTGAGTGGGTGAGTGACTGAGTGAGTGAGTAAGTGGGTGAGTGGGTGGGTGAGTGGGTGAGTGAGTGGGTGAGTGAGTGGGTGGGTGGGTGAGTGGGTGGGTGGGTGGGTGAGTGGGTGAGTGAGTGAGTGGGTGAGTGAGTGAGTGGGTGTGTGAGTGGGTGAGTGAGTGGGTGAGTGTGTGTGGGTGAGGGAGTGAGTGGGTGAGTGACTGAGTGAGTGGGTGGGTGAGTGAGTGGGTGAGTGGCTAAGTGAGTGAGTGAGTGGCTGAGTGAGTGGGTGAGTGGCTGAGTGAGTGAGTGGGTGAGTGAGTGAGTGAGTGGGTGAGTGAGTGGCTGAGTGAGTGTGTGTGGGTGAGTGAGTGTGTGTGGGCGAGTGAGTGGGTGAGTGCGTGGCTGAGTCAGTGAGTGGGTTAGTGGGTGAGTGGGTGGGGGAGTGAGTGGGTGAGTGGGCGTGTGGGTGAGTGAGTGGGTGAGTGGGTGAGTGAATGAGTGGGTGAGTGGCTGAGTGAGTGGCTGAGTGGGTGAGTGAGTGGGTGAGTGAGTGGGTGGGTGAGTGGGTGAGTGAGTGGGTGTGTGAGTGGAGGAGTGAGTGTGGGTGAGGGAGTGGGTGAGTGAGTAGGTGAGTGAGTGGGTGAGTGAGTGAGTGGGTGAGTGAGTGGGTGGGTGGGTGAGTGAGTGGGGGAGTGAGTGGGTGAGTGTGTGTGGGTGAGGGAGTGAGTGGGTGAGTGACTGAGTGAGTGGGTGGGTGAGTGAGCGAGTGGGTGAGTGGCTGAGTGAGTGGGTGAGTGGCTGAGTGAGTGGGTGAGTGGCTGAGTGAGTGGGTAAGTGGCTGAGTGACTGAGTGAGTGGGTGGGTGAGTGACTGAGTGAGTGGATGGGTGAGTGAGCGAGTGGGTGAGTGGCTGAGCGAGTGAGTGGGTGAGTGGCTGAGTGAGTGAGTGGGTGAGTGGCTGAGTGAGTGGGTGAGTGAGTGGGTGTGTGAGTGAGTGGGTGGGTGAGTGAGTGGGTGAGTGGCTAAGTGAGTGGGTGAGTGGCTGAGTGAGTGGGTGAGTGGCTGAGTGAGTGAGTGGGTGAGTGAGTGGGTGAGTGAGTGGCTGAGTGAGTGGGTGAGTGGCTGAGTGAGTGGGTGAGTGGCTGAGTGAGTGGGGGAGTGAATGAGTGAGTGGGTGTGTGAGTGAGTGGGTGAGTGGCTGAGTGAGTGTGTGTGGGTGAGTGAGTGTGTGTGGGCGAGTGAGTGGGTGAGTGGGTGAGTGAGTGAGTGGGTGAGTGGCTGAGTGAGTGGCTGAGTGAGTGGGTGAGTGAGTGGGTGAGTGAGTGGGTGAGTGGGTGGGTGAGTGGGTGAGTGAGTGGGTGTGTGAGTGGGGGAGTGAGTGTGGGTGAGGGAGTGGGTGAGTGAGTAGGTGAGTGAGTGGGTGAGTGAGTGAGTGGGTGGGTGAGTGACTGGGTGTGTGAGTGGGGGAGTGAGTGGGTGAGTGTGTGTGGGTGAGGGAGTGAGTGGGTGAGTGGGTGAGTGGCTGAGTGAGTGGGTGAGTGGCTGAGTGAGTGGGTAAGTGGCTGAGTGAGTGGGTGGGTGAGTGACTGAGTGAGTGGGTGGGTGAGTGACTGAGTGAGTGGGTGGGTGGGTGACTGAGTGAGTGGGTGTGTGAGTGAGCGAGTGGGTGAGTGGCTGAGCGAGTGGTTGAGTGGCTGAGTGAGTGAGTGGGTGAGTGGCTGAGTGAGTGAGTGGGTGAGTGGCTGAGTGAGTGGGTGAGTGAGTGGGTGTGTGAGTGAGTGAGTGTGTGGGTGAGTGGGTGAGTGCGTGGCTGAGTCAGTGAGTGGGTTAGTGGATGAGTGGGTGGGGGAGTGAGTGGGTGGGTGAGTGAGCGTGTGTGTGAGTGAGTGGGTTAGTGGGTGAGTGGCTGAGTGAGTGTGTGGATGAGTGGCTGAGAGAGTAGGTGTGTGTGGGTGAGTGGGTGGGTGAGTGAGCGAGTGGGTGAGTGGCTGAGTGAGTGGGTGAGTGGCTGAGTGAGTGGGTGAGTGGCTGAGTGAGTGGGTAAGTGGCTGAGTGAGTGGGTAAGTGGCTGAGTGAGTGGGTGGGTGACTGAGTGAGTGGGTGGGTGAGTGACTGAGTGAGTGGATGGGTGAGTGAGCGAGTGGGTGAGTGGCTGAGCGAGTGAGTGGGTGAGTGGCTGAGTGAGTGAGTGGGTGAGTGGCTGAGTGAGTGGGTGAGTGAGTGGGTGTGTGAGTGAGTGGGTGGGTGAGTGAGTGGGTGAGTGGCTAAGTGAGTGGGTGAGTGGCTGAGTGAGTGGGTGAGTGGCTGAGTGAGTGAGTGGGTGAGTGAGTGGGTGAGTGAGTGGCTGAGTGAGTGGGTGAGTGGCTGAGTGAGTGGGTGAGTGGCTGAGTGAGTGGGGGAGTGAATGAGTGAGTGGGTGGGTGAGTGAGTGGGTGAGTGGCTGAGTGAGTGTGTGTGGGTGAGTGAGTGTGTGTGGGCGAGTGAGTGGGTGAGTGAGTGAGTGAGTGGGTGAGTGGGTGGGTGAGTGGGTGAGTGAGTGGGTGTGTGAGTGGGGGAGTGAGTGTGGGTGAGGGAGTAGGTGAGTGAGTGGGTGAGTGAGTGAGTGGGTGGGTGAGTGACTGGGTGTGTGAGTGGGGGAGTGAGTGGGTGAGTGTGTGTGGGTGAGGGAGTGAGTGGGTGAGTGGGTGAGTGACTGAGTGAGTGGGTGGGTGAGTGGGTGAGTGGCTGAGTGAGTGGGTGAGTGGCTGAGTGAGTGGGTACGTGGCTGAGTGAGTGGGTACGTGGCTGAGTGACTGAGTGAGTGGGTGGGTGAGTGACTGAGTGGGTGAGTGAGTGAGTGAGTGGGTGTGTGAGTGAGCGAGTGGGTGAGTGGCTGAGCGAGTGGTTGAGTGGCTGAGTGAGTGAGTAGGTGAGTGGCTGAGTGAGTGAGTGGGTGAGTGGCTGAGTGAGTGGGTGAGTGAGTGGGTGTGTGAGTGAGTGAGTGTGTGGGTGAGTGGGTGAGTGCGTGGCTGAGTCAGTGAGTGGGTTAGTGGATGAGTGGGTGGGGGAGTGAGTGGGTGGGTGAGTGAGCGTGTGTGTGAGTGAGTGGGTTAGTGGGTGAGTGGCTGAGTGAGTGTGTGGATGAGTGGCTGAGTGAGTAGGTGTGTGTGGGTGAGTGGGTGGGGGAGTGAGTGAGTGGGCGTGTGTTAACACATTTAATAACAACACTGACCGTGCGTGCATTCAAAGACGTGACATGACTGTATTCCCAGTTACGAACAGGCCCCGCCTGGTCTACAGGAGTTCGTGGGTTCGTTCCCTCCCCTGACGGCGCCTGCTGCTGCTGTACATTTCGAGTTTGTACGTCCTCTCTTTTTCTCTCTCGTAAGTCGGGCATTGCCTGTAACGACTTACTGTGTGTGTAGAACCATGATAATCTGTGGGTCTCTATGGGTCTGGGTGTCTGTGGGTCTCTATGGGTCTGGGTGTCTGTGGGTCTCTGTGGGTCTCTATGGGTGTCTGTGGGTCTCTGTGGGTCTGGGTGTCTGTGGGTCTCTATGGGTCTGGGTGTCTGTGGGTCTCGATGGGTCTGTGTGTCTGTAGGTCTCTGTGGGTCTGGGTGTCTGTGGGTCTCTCTGGGTCTGGGTGTCTGTGGGTCTCTGTGGGTCTGGGTGTCTGTGGGTCTCTCTGGGTCTGGGTGTCTGTGGGTCTCTATGGGTCTGGGTGTCTGTGGGTCTCTGTGGGTCTGGGTGTCTGTGGGTCTCTGTGGGTCTGGGTGTCTGTGGGTCTCTATGGGTCTGGGTGTCTGTGGGTCTCTGTGGGTCTGGGTGTCTGTGGGTCTCTGTGGGTCTGGGTGTCTGTGGGTCTCTCTGGGTCTGGGTGTCTGTGGGTCTCTGTGGGTCTGGGTGTCTGTGGGTCTCTCTGGGTCTGGGTGTCTGTGGGTCTCTCTGGGTCTGGGTGTCTGTGGGTCTCTGTGGGTCTGGGTGTCTGTGGGTCTGGGTGTCTGTGGGTCTCTCTGGGTCTGGGTGTCTGTGGGTCTCTATGGATCTGGGTGTCTGTGGGTCTCTCTGGGTCTGGGTGTCTGTGGGTCTCTCTGGGTCTGGGTGTCTGTGGGTCTCTCTGGGTCTGGGTGTCTGTGGGTCTGGGTGTCTGTGGGTCTCTATGGGTCTGGGTGTCTGTGGGTCTCTCTGGGTCTGGGTGTCTGTGGGTCTCTATGGGTGTATTTGGGTCTCTGTGGGTGTCTCTGGGGGTCTGGGTGTCTGTGGGTCTCTCTGGGTTTGTGTGTCTGTAGGTCTCTGTGGGTCTGGGTGTCTGTGGGTCTCTGTGGGTCTGGGTGTCTGTGGGTCTCTCTGTGTCTGGGTGTCTGTGGGTCTCTCTGGATCTGGGTGTCTGTGGGTCTCTATGGGTCTGGGTGTCCGTGGGTCTCTATGGGTGTCTGTGGGTCTCTGTGGGCGTCTCTGGGGGTCTGGGTGTCTGTGGGTCTCTCTGGGTCTGGGTGTCTCTATGGGTCTGGGTGTCTGTGGGTGTCTGTGGGTCTCTATGGGTCTGGGTGTCTGTGGGTCTCTGTGGGTCTGGGTGTCTGTGGGTCTCTATGGGTCTGGGTGTCTGTGGGTCTCTATGGGTCTGGGTGTCTGTGGGTCTCTATGGGTCTGGGTGTCTGTGGGTCTCTATGGGTCTGGGTGTCTGTGGGTGTCTGTGGGTCTGGGTGTATGTGGGTCTCTCTGGGTCTGGGTGTCTGTGGGTCTCTCTGGGTCTGGGTGTCTGTGGGTCTCTCTGGGTCTGGGTGTCTGTGGGTCTCTCTGGGTCTGGGTGTCTGTGGGTCTCTCTGGGTCTGGGTGTCTGTGGGTGTCTGTGGGTCTGGGTGTATGTGGGTCTCTCTGGGTCTGGGTGTCTGTGGGTCTCTCTGGGTCTGGGTGTCTGTGGGTGTCTGTGGGTCTGGGTGTCTGTGGGTCTCTCTGTGTCTGGGTGTCTGTGGGTCTCTCTGGATCTGGGTGTCTGTGGGTCTCTATGGGTGTCTGTGGGTCTCTGTGGGCGTCTCTGGGGGTCTGGGTGTCTGTGGGTCTCTCTGGGTTTGTGTGTCTGTAGGTCTCTGTGGGTCTGGGTGTCTGTGGGTCTCTATGGGTGTCTGTGGGTCTCTGTGGGTCTCTGTGGGTGTCTCTGGGGGTCTGGGTGTCTGTGGGTCTCTCTGGGTTTGTGTGTCTGTAGGTCTCTGTGGGTCTGGGTGTCTGTGGGTCTCTGTGGGTCTCTGCGGATCTCTGTGTATGGATGCTAAACTTCTTTGACACCGTACGTAAACAACCGTGGCTAAACGGATGTGCGGAGGGAAGGACAACAAACTGAACACAACAACAACAACAAGCAGCAGTTCTTAAGAAACAATCTTGATGATGATTTACAAGTTCATCAAACATCCCATTCGCTTCCTCAGATCGGAAGGCAGAGCCGTTCGTAAGTCGAGGACGGTTCAGGCTGGTCCAGATGTCTTGTGACCGATCACAATTCAATTATATAAAACGTCTAACACTTTTTTTTTTACATGAAGGTTTGTTTAAACCGGAAATGACCGTGCGAAGGGAAAAAACAAACAAATGTTCGGTGGCGAATTAATTTGGGGTCACAAGAGATGTTAACTACCTCGCTTGATACGCAGGAGGTCGTGAGTTCGATCCCGACCCTGACGACGCCTGCTGCTGCTGCTGTATATTTGGAGTCTGCGTCTCTCTCTCTCATCATCATCAGAGTGGCTAGGAGATGTTAACTACCTCGCCTGGAACGCAGGAGGTCGTGAGTTCGATCCCGACCCTGACTATGCCTGCTGCTGCTGCTGTATATTTGGAGTCTGCATCTCTCTCTCTCATCATCATCACGGTGGCTAGGAGATGTTAACTACCTCGCCTGGTACGTAGGAGATTGTGGGTTCGATCCCAACTCTGACAATGCCTGCTGCTGCTGTTGTATATTTGGAGTCTACGTCTCTCATCATCATCATCATCACAGTGGCTAGATGTTGACTACCTCGCCCGGTACGCAGGAGGTCGTGGGTTCGATCACGACTCTGACGATGCCTGCTACTGCTGTTGTATATTTTGAGCCTGCGTCTCTCATCATCATCACCACAGTGGCTAGGAGATGTTAACTACCTCGCCTGGTACGCAGGAGGTCGTGGGTTCGATCCCGACCCAGGCCATGCCTGCTGCTGCTGTGTATTTGGAGTCTGCGTCTCTCTCCTCGTGGCGCTCACTGCGTGGATTTCTCTCCGGGTCTCTCAGGCTTTTCCCTCCACATTTAGAGCCGAGGTCTCTACGCGTTCAGAGTGATTTGGCTGCTGCTGCTTTAGATGTCCACACGGTGATGATGATGATGGTGATATCAGCCGATTGGCCGAGCTGCCATCACGTTGTGATGTCGCTTGTCTGAAAAATAATCTACACAGCAGCCTGGTATAATACAACGTTGTTTAGTCTATGGGTCTTTTTGTTTTTACACGCTTTCATTTAACTCACTCTGTCTGTTGTTGTATCCTCAAATCTTGTAACTCAATTTTAACCCACTTCCCAATGTGGTATCGACTGCAAACTTGGTATACTTATGTCATACTGATGACAATGCTATATTCTATCATAAAAAATAATATACATATATTTTTAAACATTCTTTTTTATATGTTATGTTTCGGCTTGGCTCTAATTGTCCACACTCAACTAACGTTGGCTGTAATTGGCCACGGCCCCTTGCGCTTTGGCAAACTTCGGGGCCACTTTCTGGAGTCGTGGAGTTCTGCCATTACGAGTACGGTACATTTCATTAAAGCGTGTTTCTAATTTTTATATTACTTTTTATATGGGTCTCAATGTATCTCTATGGGTCTCGAGGTGTATCTGAGCCTCTGTGTATCTCTCTGGGTCTCTGTATCTATGGGTATCTGTATCTCTCTGGGGGTCTGTGTATCTCTATAGGTCTGTATCTATGGGTCTCTATGTGTATCTATGGGTCTCAATGTATCCCTATGGGTCTCTGTGTATCTCTATGGGTCTCAATGTATCCTCATGGGTCTCTATGTATCTCTATGTATCTCTATGGATCTCTGTATCTCTGTATCTCTCTGGGTCTCTGTGCATCTCTATAGGTCTGTATCTATGGGTCTCTATGTATCTCTATGGGTCTCCGTGTATCTCTATGGGTCTCTGTGTATCTCTATGGGTTTCTGTGTATCTCTATGGGTCTCTGTATCTCTATGGGTCTCTGTGTATCTCTATGGGTCTCTGTGTATCTCTATGGGTCTCTGTGTATCTCTATGGGTCTCTGTGTATCTCTATGGGTCTCTGTGTATCTCTATGGGTCTCTGTGTATCTCTATGGGTCTCAATGTATCTCTATGGGTCTCTGTGTATCTCTATGGGTCTCTGTGTATCTCTATGGGTCTCTGTGTATATCTATGGGTCTCTGTGTATATCTATGGGTCTCTGTGTATCTCTATGGGTCTCTGTGTATCTCTATGGGTCTCTGTGTATCTCTATGGGTCTCTGTGTATCTCTATGGGTCTCTGTGTATCTCTATGGGTCTCTGTGTATATCTATGGGTCTCTGTGTATCTCTATGGGTCTCTGTGTATCTCTATGGGTCTCTGTGTATCTCTATGGGTCTCTGTGTATCTCTATGGGTCTCTGTGTATCTCTATGGGTCTCTGTGTATCTCTATGGGTCTCTGTGTATCTCTATGGGTCTCTGTGTATCTCTATGGGTCTCTGTGTATCCCTATGGGTCTCTGTGTATCTCTATGGGTCTCTGTGTATCTCTATGGGTCTCTGTGTATCTCTATGGGTCTCTGTGTATCCCTATGGGTCTCTGTGTATCTCTATGGGTCTCTGTGTATATCTATGGGTCTCTGTGTATATCTATGGGTCTCTGTGTATCTCTATGGGTCTCTGTGTATCTCTATGGGTCTCTGTGTATCTCTATGGGTCTCTGTGTATCCCTATGGGTCTCTGTGTATCTCTATGGGTCTCTGTGTATCTCTATGGGTCTCTGTGTATCTCTATGGGTCTCTATGTATATTTCTAGATTTGAAATCTAGAAATTTAGCCCCCCCCCCCCCCAACACGTTCCATTCACTGGCTACCACATTCAGATGAGCCCCCCCCCCTCCCCCCTTAACTTGTATTTAAGAGCTTGTCTCTTGGAATTCTGCCTCACTTGATACAGTAAATTTAGATGTGACGGTCCCATCTGATGACGGGAGACTTGTGTTGCCTCCGAAACGCCGTGATTTATTATTTTATTTCTTTTTTTTGCCTACGTGACTTTACCGAAAAAGCCTAAGAGTATGTTATTAACCATGCAAAAAAGTTTTAACTACACATATTTGGACTATTTTATTTGACAGGTACTATTCTACTTTACCGAGTGTTGACATCCCCAGCGTTTAACAGTACTCTCCTCTCCTTTGTTGTATTTGGATTGCCAACCAACATCGGGTCAAACATCAACAAGTGCACCTATTGTTCTCTTTTAGCCCCGACCACCCCCCAACACGTTCCACTCACTGGCTACCACATTCAGATAAACCCCTCCCCCCTCAACTTGTATTTAAGAGCTTGTCTCTTGGAATTCTGCCTCACTTAATGCAGCAAATTTAGCCGTGATGGTCCCAGCTGATGACGGAGACTTGTGTTGCCTCCGAAACGTAGTGATTTATTATTTTAGTTCTATTATTTCTATTATTATTTTCATTATTTTTTATTTTTACCTACGTGACTTTACCAAAAAAACCTAAGAGTATGAATCTCTATGTGTATCTCTATGCGTTTTAGATAATTGACCGCTGATATAAATGTCCACGTGGTGGTGATGATGGTGTCAGTCCACGTGGTTGAGCTGACATCAAGTCGTGCTGGCCAGGGTCGCTTCTACAAAGAGCGCTACAACGTCAGCTCTGCGGGGGCCGCCATGACACCTGGCGATGTTTACAAACATTGTTTTTACACGATTTTATTTTTACACGATTTTATTTTTACACGATTTTATTTTTACACGCTTTTATTGAACTCACTTCGTCTGTTGTATCCTCAAAAAATAAATCTTGTAACTCAATTTTTACACACTTCCCAATGTGCTATCGACTGCAAACTTGGTATAGCTGTGTCATACTGATGACAAGACTATATTCTATCATTGAAAATTTAAAATATGTAGAGAAGTTCCCACGGACGTACTCGGAGACGGAGGTAAGTTATGGGCTTTCGCCGAGGGTTTATTACTGCTTAACAATAACACAGCAGGCTACACAACTCCCAGGGGTGAGGAGGGGTCCTACTCTGAGTCCGGGTCCCTGCCGGCTAGCTCCGGTCTCTCTCTCTCTCGTGTCGGATCGGGGACTCTGCCGACTCCACCGAGCGGAGAGAGAAGCACCTCTACGGCTGCTACCACCAGCTTCTCCCCAGACTCCCCATTCGATCCCTCTCTCTACCCACTGGTTCCCTCTTCACCCTTCGTACTCGACCCGTTCCCACAGTGACCCCGCTTTCGTCACGGGGTCTCACTTAAGTACCCTAGGAGACGTGACGTCATCGCACTGAACGGCACACCTGACGTCACGTCCCCATTTTACTCCTCTACAAATATATATTTGTAAACAATTTTTTTTTACGTCTCGGCAAGCCTCGGGGAGCCACGCCCAGGGGGGGCGGGGCATGTGGAAGGAGGGGAGGGGCGATGGAGGAAGGGAGCAGGGGCAGCTCGGACAGTACATTTCATTAGAGCGTGTTTAAAAAAAAATATTTTTAAATATTTAGTTTGGTGGAGGCGTTTTGCATGTGGAAGACGTGACTGATCGCATTGCATACGCTTAACACGAGCAGGGCACCAGTAACCTGTTACACCTGTTACACTTGTTACAAGACCGGTTCCCATACTGGACCACCCCACCCCCACTCACTCGCCTATCTCCCACCCACGTAACCCGTTCAACGAGGCCAGAGCAAAAGATAAAGGATCCCCCGTGTGACCTGTTCCAGGCTGCCGGGGCAAGTGCTGTTGGGCCACCACCAGCAGCAGCAGCAACCCTGGGATGGTTGGCATGGTGGTGGTGGTGGATAAAGTGGTGGTGGTGGTGGTGGATAAAGTGGGGAGCGGTGGTGGTGGTTGTGGTGGTGGATAAAGTGGGGAGCGGTGGTGGTGGTTGTGGTGGTGGTGGATAAAGTGGTGGTGGTGGATAAAGTGGGGAGCGGTGGTGATAGCGATTATCCGAACCGGTTCTGGGCTTCCCCTAGGTCGAGTGAGTGGTGGGTGAGTGAATGGGTGAGTGGGTGGATGAGTGAATGAGTGGGTGGATGAGTGAGTGAGTGGGTGGGTGAGTGAGTGGGTGGGTGAGTGAGTGGGTGGGTGAGTGGGTGAGTGGGTGAGTGGGTGAGTGGGTGGGTGAGTGGGTGGGTGAGTGGGTGAGTGGGTGGGTGAGTGGGTGAGTGGGTGGGTGAGTGGGTGAGTGAGTGGGTGAGTGGGTGGGTGAGTGGGTGGGTGGGTGAGTGGGTGAGTGGGTGGATGAGTGAGTGGGTGGGTGGGTGAGTGGGTGGGTGGGTGAGTGGGTGGGTGAGTGGGTGGGTGGGTGGGTGAGTGGGTGAGTGGGTGGGTGGGTGGGTGAGTGGGTGGGTGGGTGGGTGAGTGGGTGGGTGGGTGAGTGGGTGGGTGGGTGAGTGGGTGGGTGAGTGGGTGGGTGAGTGGGTGGGTGAGTGGGTGGGTGAGTGGGTGGGTGAGTGGGTGGGTGAGTGGGTGGGTGAGTGGGTGGGTGAGTGGGTGGGTGAGTGGGTGGGTGAGTGGGTGGGTGAGTGGGTGGGTGAGTGGGTGGGTGAGTGAGTGGGTGGGTGAGTGAGTGGGTGGATGAGCCAGTCAATAATTGAGTGGTGGATGAGATGGTGAGCGAGTTGGTGTGTAACTCATGTGGTTCGTGGATGAATGAGTGATGTATTGAGTGGGTGACTGAATTAGTGGGTAAGTGAATGAGTGTGTTTGTGTGGGCTTTCATATGTGCTGCTATTTTGTAACAGCATACACCTCAACAGTCCGTGTGGGCTACACGGGGGATCTTTGTATTTGTTGTATATATTTGCATGTGTGTGTGTGCTTTTCACACACATACAGATAGAATGCATTTCACACACACACAGATAGAATGTGAAACAACTGTGGACACTTTACAGACAACAGAGATCCGGGTCCAACCAGAGCTGAGTGGGTGGGTGAGTGGGTGGGTGAATGGGTGGGTGAGTGGGTGGGTGAGTGGGTGGGTGAGTGGGTGAGTGAGTGGGTGAGTGAGTGGGTGAGTGGGTGGGTGAGTGGGTGAGTGGGTGGGTGAGTGGGGAGTGGATGGGTGAGTGGGTGGGTGAGTGGGTGGGTGGGTGAGTGAGTGGGTGGGTGAGTGGGTGGGTGGGTGAGTGGGTGGGTGGGTGGGTGGGTGGGTGAGTGGGTGGGTGAGTGGGTGGGTGAGTGGGTGGGTGGGTGAGTGGGTGGGTGAGTGGGTGGGTGAGTGGGTGGGTGGGTGGGTGAGTGATGGTGGGTGGGGTGGGTGAGTGAGTGGGTGGGTGGGTGGGTGGGTGAGTGGGTGGGTGGGTGGGTGAGTGGGTGGGTGGGTGGGTGGGTGAGTGGGTGGGTGAGTGGGTGGGTGGGTGGGTGAGTGGGTGGGTGGGTGGGTGAGTGGGTGGGTGAGTGGGTGGGTGAGTGAGTGGGTGGGTGAGTGATTGGGTGAGTGGTTGGGTGAGTGGTTGGGTGAGTGAATGGTTGAGTGAGCGATTGGGTGAGTGAGTGGGTGAGTGAGTGGGTGAGTGGGTGAGTGAGTGGGTGAGTGAGTGGGTGAGTGAGTGGGTGAGTGAGTGAGTGGTTGAGTGAGCGAGTGTGTAAGTGAGTGGTTGAGTGAGTAGGTGGGTGAGTGATTGGGTAAGGGATTGGGTGAGTGAGCGGGTGAGTGAGTGAGCGGGTGAGTGAGCGGGTGAGTGAGTGAGCGGGTGAGTTAGTGAGCGGGTGTGTAAGTGAGCGAGTGGGTGAGTGAGTGGTTGGGTGAGTGAGTGAGTGGTTGGGTGAGTGAGTGAGTGGGTGAGTGAGTGGGTGAGTGAGTGAGTGAGAGGTCGCACCGTACACAGCCAACCGTGCTAATCGGAGGAGCGGGCGGGCGTGGGCGGTGGAAGGACACCAAACTCAACGCACGAAAAACCCACGAGGATTCGCAGTGCATCGCCCAAATCGCCAACAACGAAGTTTAGATCCTAATGCAACGCAGAGCTCACGGCTTACATCAGCAGCGGACATCTCTCCCGCTTCTCTCTCTCTCGTGTTCCACCCAACCGCACTGACCGGCGCGGGGAAGTATGGCTGGCACGACGCCAACGACGGATTTGATTGCTCGGCCCAGGGGACCCCCCCCCCCTCACACACACACGGGCTGGCACGGTTGGCTAGGTACGGTGTGAAAGAAGTTCACACGTGTACACACCCAGAGACCCACAGACACCCACATACACCCAGACCCAGAGACCCACAGACACCCATAGAGACCCACAGACACCCAGAGACCCACAGACACCCATAGAGACCCACAAACACTCAGAGACTCAGATACTCAGAGACCCACAGACACCCACAGAGACCCCCAGAGACCCCCAGAGACCCACAGACACCCACAGAAACCCACAGACACCCATAGAGACCCACAGATACTCAGAGACCCACAGACACCCACAGAGACCCACAGACACCCACAGACACCCATAGAGACCCACAGACACTCAGAGACCCACAGACACCCACAAAGACCCACAGACACCCATAGAGACCCACAGACACCCAGAGACCCACAGACACTCAGAGACCCACAGACACCCACAGAAACCCCCAGACACCCACAGAGACCCCCAGACACCCACATAGACCCACAGCTTGGCACAGTTGGCTATGTACGGTGTGAAAGAAGTTCAACATATGGACACACAGAGACCCGCGGACACCCATAGAGATCCACAGACACCCACAGAGACCCCCAGACACCCACAGAGACCCACAGACACCCACAGAGACCACCAGACACCCATAGAGACCCACAGATACTCAGACACCCACAGAGACCCACAGAGACCCACAGAGACCCACAGAGGCCCACAGAGACCCACAGAAACCCACAGAGACCCACAGACACCCACAGAGACCCCCAGACACCCACAGAGACCCACAGACACCCACAGAGACCCCCAGACACCCACAGAGACCCACAGACACCCACAGAGACCACCAGACACCCATAGAGACCCACAGATACTCAGACACCCACAGAGACCCACAGAGACCCACAGACACCCACAGAGGCCCACAGAGACCCACAGAAACCACAGAGACCCACAGACACCCACAGAGACCCACAGACACCCACAGACACCCACAGAGACCCCCAGACACCCACAGAGACCCACAGACACCCACAGAGACCCCCAGACACCCATAGAGACCCACAGACACTCAGACACCCACAGAGACCCACAGAGACCCACAGACACCCACAGAGACCCACAGAGACCGACATACATCCATAGAGACCCACAGACACCCATAGAGACCCACACACACACAGCTACAGGTGAAGCTACACACACTCACACAGACTCAGATGAATACAAAGGACAAAGATCCCCTGTATAGCCTTAACAGAATGTTTGGGCAAGTGCTGTTAGCGAGCACCTATAAAGGCCGGAACGGCACACGAGGGGGTGGGTGGCCAGCACCACGCCCGGCCGCCTTTGTCTCCCCAGTGGCGATGTTTATTACACCGCACCAGGTACTCATTTAAGGCTGAGTCGACCTAGGGGAGGCCCAGGACCGGTTCAGATAATCGTCACTGATGTTGACACAGATACACACACACACAGACACACACACAGACACACACACAGCTACACACACAGACACACACACAGCTACACACACAGACACACACATACACACAGACACACACACAGCTACACACACACTATGGAGTGTGGCGCTAATGAGGGGTGGGTGTGGTTATCACCGCCATCACCATGGCGAGCAGTCGAGTCAATGCAAAGACCTTTGCTCACTGCACACACCTCACCCACACAGGTACACACACACACAGATACACACACAGACACACACACACAGGTACACACACAGGCACACACACACAGATACACCCACAGGCACACACACACAGGTACACACACACAGGTACACACACACAGGCACACAGGTACACACACACAGGCACACACACAGATACGCATACACACACACAGGTACACACACACAGATACACACACACAGATACGCATACACACACACAGGTACACACACACAGATACACATACACACACACAGGTACACACACACAGATACACATACACACACACAGGTACACACACACAGATACACACACACAGGTACAGGTACACACACACAGGTACACACACACACAGGTACACACACACACACAGGTACACACACACACAAAGGTACACACACACACACAGGTACACACACACACACAGGTACACACACACACAGGTACACACACACACAGGTACAGAGACACAGGTACACATAGGTACACACACACAGATACACATACAGACACACACACAGGTACAGGTACACACACAGGTACACAGACACACACACAGGCACACATACACACACACAGGCACACATACACACACACAGACACACACAGACACACACAGACACAGACACACAGACACAGACACACACACAGGCAAACACATACACACACACAGGCACACACACAGGCACATACACAGGCACACACACAGACACACACACACAGGCACACACACACAGGCACACACAGACACACACACAGGCACACACAGACACACACACAGGCACACACAGACACACACAGACACACACAGACACACACACAGGCACACACACACATGCACACAGGTACACACAGGCACACAGGTATACACACAGGCACACACAGGCACACACACACAGGCACACACACACAGGTACATACACACAAGCACACACACAGGTACATACACACACAGGTACACACAGATACACACAGGCATACACACAGGTACACACAGACACACACAGGCACACACACAGGTACACACAGACATACACAGGTACACACAAGTACACACACACAGGTATACACAGGCACAGGTACACACACACACACAGGTACAGGTACACACACAGGTACAGGTACACACACAGGCACACACACACACAGGTACACACGCACAGGTACACACGCACAGGTACAGGTACACATAGGTACACACACAGACAGGCAAGGTACACAGGTACAGGTACACACATACACAGGTACACACACACACACAGGTACACACACACACACAGGTACACACACACACACAGGCACACACACAGACACACACACACAGGCACACACACACAGGCACACACAGAGGCACACACAGACACACACACAGGCACACACAGACACACACAGACACACACAGACACACACACAGGCACACACACACATGCACACAGGTACACACAGGCACACAGGTATACACACAGGCACACACAGGCACACACACACAGGCACACACACACAGGTACATACACACAAGCACACACACAGGTACATACACACACAGGTACACACAGATACACACAGGCATACACACAGGTACACACAGACACACACAGGTACACACACAGGTACACACAGACATACACAGGTACACACAAGTACACACACACAGGTATACACAGGCACAGGTACACACACACACACAGGTACAGGTACACACACAGGTACAGGTACACACACAGGCACACACACACACAGGTACACACGCACAGGTACACACGCACAGGTACAGGTACACATAGGTACACACACAGACAGGCAAGGTACACAGGTACAGGTACACACACACACAGGTACACACACACACACAGGTACACACACACACACAGGTACACACACACACACACAGGTACACACACACACACAGGTACACACACACACACACAGGTACACACACACACACAGGTACACACACAGGTACACACACACACAGGTACACACACAGGTGCACACACACACGTACACACACACACACAGGTACACACACACAGGTACACACACACGTACACACACAGATACACACACAGATACATACACACACACAGGTACACACCCACACAGGTACACACCCACACAGGTACACACACAGATACACACACAGATACATACACACACACAGGTACACACCCACACAGGTACACACACACACAGGTGCACACACACACAGGTGTACACACACACAGGTGTACACACACACAGGTGTACACACACACAGATACACACACAGATACACACACAGATACATACACACACACACAGGTACACACCCACACAGGTACACACACACACAGGTACACACACACAGGAGGGGGGGGGGAGGCTGAGGGGGAGAGTAGGGGGGGGGACAACACCACGCCCGGCCGCCTTTGTCTCCCCGGGTGCGCGCGCACTCACCGATTAGACACGCCGAGAGGAGCAGCAGCAGAGAGGCGTTCATGGCGACTCTGAGGCGGGAAGCTGCGCCCAGTCTCCAGCGACTCGATGTGAGACCCAGAGAGAGACACAGAGATACAGGGACAGAGAGAGACTGAGAGACAAAGAGACACAGAGAGACTCAGAGAGAGACACAGATAGATACAGAGACAGAGAGAGACCCAGAGAGACAGAGACACAGAGACAGAGAGACACAGGGACAGATAGACAGAGAGACACAGATAGACAGAGAGACTCAGATAGACAGAGAGACTCAGAGAGACACAGAGACTCAGAGAGACAGAGACCCAGAGAGACAGAGACCCAGAGAGAGACACAGAGACACAGAGAAGAGACAGAGAGACACAGGGACAGAGATATGGAGAGACTGAGACTGAGAGAGAGAGAGAGAGACAGAGACCCAGAGGGAGACACAGAGACCCAGAGAGAGACTGAGAACTCTCACAGGGAGAGAGAGATCTACACCGAGAGAGAGATCTACACTAAAGAGAGATCTACACTAAGAAGAGATCTCCACTAAGAGAGATCTACACTAAGAGAGAGATCTACACTAAGAGAGAGATCTACACTAAGAGAGAGATCTACACTAAGAGAGAGATCTACACCGAGAGAGAGATCTACACTAAAGAGAGATCTCCACTAAGAGAGCTCTACACCGAGAGAGCTCTACACTAAGAGAGAGATCTACACCACTCAGAGAGATCTCCACCGAGAGAGAGAGATCTACACCGAGAGAGAGATCTAGAGACTTGGAGAGAGAGAGAGAGATCTCCACTAAGAGAGCGCGACTCTGAACCTCTCCCCTCCCCCACTCTTCACTTGCCCCTCCCCCACCCTCTTCGCCTCAACCCCGAGGTGACCTCATCCGCGTGACGTCACGGGCGCCGTGCAGCCACACCCAGGGGTGACGTCACCGGCAGGTGAGAGAAGGAGTGACGTCACCGGCAGGTGAGTGAGAGGAGATGACGTCACTGCCGGGATTAGGTTGTGCGACGTCACCGGCAGGTGAGAGAAGGGTGACGTCACCACCAAGTGACAGAAGGGTGACGTCACCGGCAGGTGAGTGAGGGAAGTGACGTCACCGCCGGGCTGGAGAACAGGCGACGTCATCCACCAGGAGAGGATAACAAGTGTTACGTCACCCGCACATCGGAGAGGGCGTGACGTCACCCGCCAGGTGAGCGAGATAAGTGACGTCACCACCCAGGTGACATGTGCGTGACGTCACCGCCGGGTGACAGAAGAAGTGACGTCACCGACCGTGTAAGAGTGTGTACACTCAGCCTCGAACGAGTAACCTGGGCGTGGTGTGTGTAGCGAAACGTCGCCACTGGGGAGACAAAGGCGAACGGGCGTTACACCCACCCCCCTCTGGGCGTGCCACAGTGGCCGGTAGCCTTCATAGGTAGCCTTCATATGTAGCCTTCATAGGTAGCCTTCATAGGTAGCCTTCATAGGTAGCCTTCATAGGTAGCCTTCATAGGTAGCCTTCATAGGTAGCCTTCATATGTAGCCTTCATAGGTAGCCTTCATAGGTAGCCTTCATAGGTAGCCTTCATAGGTAGCCTTCATATGTAGCCTCATAGGTAGCCTTCATAGGTAGCTCATAGGTAAGCCTTCATAGGTAGCCTTCATAGGTAGCCTTCATATGTAATGCCTCATAGGTAGCCTTCATAGGTAGCCTTCATAGGTAGCCTTCATAGGTAGCCTTCATAGGTAGCCTTCATAGGTAGCCTTCATATGTAGCCTTCATAGGTAGCCTTCATAGGTAGCCTTCATAGGTAGCATATTCTTAGGTTTTTTTGGTAAAGTCACGTAGGTAAAAAACTTTTAATTAAAGTAAAATGAAACAAAATAAAAAATTCCGATTTAAAGCTTTCGTGACTGCAGGGATTCATCTTCTTGGTTCTTTCGGTAAAGTCACCACGTAGAAGGGAAGTAATAAAATAATAAAAATAAAACATAATAAAATTAAATAATTATTGTATTACTTCCCTTCTACGTGACTTTACCGAAAGAACCAAGAAAAAAAAATCACGACGTTTTTTTTTACTTGATACGGCTGTCGTGGCTGTGACGGTTCCACCTGAAGACGGAAGCTTGTGTTGCCTTCGAAACGTCGTGATTTTTTATTTTGTTTTATTTTACTTTTATTACTGAAATTTTTTTACCTACGTGACTTTACCGAAAAAACCTAAGAATATGAATCCTTGCAGTCACAAAAGCTTCAAATCTAGAATTCATAGGTAGCCTTCATAGGCGCTGCTGCTGCTGCTACGAACAGCCTCTTGCCTCCTCAGTCTGTTGGAGGCCGTCCATAAATGACGTCACGCGATTTTGGACGATTTTTGACCCCCCATCTCGTCACTCGGCGTCATAAAATGTCAGACCCCCCCCCCCCTCAAATATGACGTCACAAAGCCCTGCCCCCCCCCCCAAAAAAGATAAAACATGCTTCAAATCGTATTCTTAGGTTTTTTCGGTAAAGTCACGTAGGTAAAAAAATTTAATTAATGAAAGTAAAATAAAAAATAAAATTAAAAATCACGACGTTTCGGAGGCAACACAAGCCTCCGTCTTTAATTTTAATTTTCTACCTACGTGACTTTACCGAAAAAACCTAAGGATATGAATCCTTGCAGTCACGAAAGCTTCAAATCTAGAATTAATACCCTCTACAGGGAGGAATTCCACCTATCTATTAGAGTTTTTCATTTACTTGATACAGCTGTCGTGCTGTGACGGTTCCACCTGAAGACGGAGGCTTGTGTTGCCTCCGAAACGTCGTGATTTTTATTTTATTTTTATTTTACTTTAATTAATTTTAATTTTTTACCTACGTGACTTTACTGAAAAAACCTAAGAATATGATTCCTTGCAGCCACGAAAGCTTCAAATCTGGAATGCTTCAAATCGCTTTAAACTATTGTCATTGTAGTGCGTATTTAATGCGGCGCTGCACTCTGATGTTGTAGGAGAAAACATTTATTAAAACGTATATTTAATTAAGTAGAACGTGTTGTCTATATTTATTTAAAGTTGCGCATTTTGATGTGACGTCACATTTCTCAACCCCTCCCCCCTTCGTTACAAATGTCTGACCCCCCCCACCCACCTAGGTGCGTGACGTCATTTATGGACGGCCCCCTACACAAATATATAAATAATAAGGCGTCCATACCAAATGTAAATTGCTTTAAAGTAGCGAATTAATTTATTAATTGATGACGATTTTGATACAGACGTCCACTGTCACCGGATCTGAGTACGCGTGGAAAATGTGGAATTGAGTGGACAACGGGAAATGGACGAAATTTTGATTGCAAGATTTGACCGCGACAAGCAGAGGAATCAACTTCTTGCTTCTTTCGGTAAAGTCACGTAGAATGGAAATAATAAAATAATAAAAATAATACAATAAAATAATATACTATATTATTTTATGTTGAATGGAAATAATAAAATAACAAAAATAATAAAATATAATAATATACTATATTATTTTATGTTGAATGGAAATAATAAAATAATAATAAAATAATTAAATTAAATCATATACTTTATTATTTAATGTTTTATTTTTATTATTTTATTATTTCCATTCTACGTGACTTTACCGAAAGAACCAAGAAGATGAATCCCTGCAGTCACGAAAGATTTAAATCAGAGGAATCAAGTTCAGTAAAACTGTTGGAACAAAAAGATCGATTTAAGGGGAGACAAAGGCGGCCGGGCGTGCCACAGTGGCCGGTAGACTTCATAGGCGGGGCTGCCACTTACTAGGAACAGCCTTTTTCGATTAAAAGCTTTCGTGACTGCAGGGATTCATAGGAACAGCCTCTTGCCACGTCAGTCTGTTGGGGGCTATAGCACGGGACGGGAGGGGTGGTGTGGGGTGTGGGGGTGGGGTGGTATGGGGGTGGTGTGGGGGGTGGGGTGGTGTGGGGGTAGTGTGGGGGTGGAGTGGTGGTGTGGGGTGGTGGTGTGGGGTTGGTGTGGGGTGGGGGTTAGTGTGGGGGTGGTGTGGGGTGTGGGGGTAGAGTGGTATGGGGGTGGTGTGGGGGTGGGGTGGTGTGGGGGTAGTGTGGGGGTGGAGTGGTGGTGTGGGGTGGTGGTGTGGGGTTGGTGTGGGGTGGGGGTAGTGTGGGGGTGGTGTGGGGTGGTGTTGGGGGTGGTGGTGTGGTGTGAAGTGTGGGGTGGTGGTGTGGTGTGGGGTGAAGTGTGGGGTGGTGTGTGGGGTGGTGGTGTGGTGTGAAGTGTGGGGTGGTGGTTGGGGTGGTGGTGTGGGGTGGTGTGGGGTGAAGTGTGGGGTGAAGTGTGGGTGGTGTGTGTGGGTGGTGTGTGTGGGTGGTGTGTGGGTGTTGTGGGGTGAAGTGTGGGGGGCACCTTCCCACACCCTCTTCCGAGACATTCGCTCGGCGTGCACGGACCGTGGTGGTGGTGCTGATGATGATGTTGATGATGATGTTGATGATGATGTTGATGATGTTGATGGTGCTGTTGATGGTGCTGTTGGTGATTGATGATGCTGTTGCTGATGCTGTTGGTGAATGATGCCGATGCTGCTGATGATGCCGATGCTGCTGATGATAATGCTGCTGCTGATGATGTTAATGATGCTGATGCTGATGATGCTGATGATGACGCTAATGATGCTGATGATAATGCTGCTAGTTTAGATCTTAAGTTTTCGTGACTTCTTTCGGTAAAGTCACGTAGGTATAACATATAATAAAAACCGTTTTTTTTATAAAATTGTCCACTACAGTAATTGTATGTATTGCTGTGGTTTCCCACCTGATGACGGAAGCTTGTGTTGCTTCCGAAACGTTGCGATTTAATTTATTTTGATTATTTTTTATTTAGAAAAATTGTTTTTATAAAAAAGTATTTTATTTTATTTTATACCTACGTGACTATACCGAAAGAACCAAAGAAGATAATGCTGCTGATGCTGATGACGATGCTGATGATGATGATGCCACATGCTGCTGGCGGTGGTGATGCTGCTGCTGCAAAACGACCTCACTCGCACGACCTGCAGAGCACAATCCGTTTATTCAGCACGAACAAATACAGAGACGGACTCATAGACAATTACAGGTGTGTCCTTCTCTCTCTCTCTCT
>NC_083843.1:10453620-10498823 GCF_015708825.2 Lethenteron reissneri | reverse complement strand
TCTAAACGAGGTAACCCCTCTGCTTGGGAGGGTGGTGGTGGTCTAGGGGATCCATCCCGTCGGCGATGATCATCGCCATGTCCTCCTCGTCCACCTCCTCTTCGTCATCGGGCTCCACCTCCTCGTCCAGGCGGACGAACGGACGCTGCGAGCCGGGAGGGGGGGCGCCACCACCACCGCCGCCACGCTGGGGCTGGTGGGTGACGGTGGCGTAGACCGGAACACCGCCGGCCGGGGTGGTCCCCGCCCCGACATGGAGCGCGGAGTCCAGGGGGGCCGCACGCAGCGAGGAGACCATGGAGGAGGCGGAGGAGGAGGAAGGTTGCGGCACCGTGTCGTACTGGGGCGGCGGGGAGACAAAGGTGGGCTGGATTTGGGGGGGGGGAAGGCGGGGGTAGGAGGAGGAGGGTGAGAGAGAGAGGACACGTGGTGTGTTTGAGAGCTCCTGCAAAAGTCTCGACAACAACAAAAAAATTTCGATTTTAAGCTGCTTTCGTGACTGCAGGGATTCATCTTCTTGGTTCTTTCGGTAAAGTCGTCACGTAGAAGGGAAATAATAAAATAATAAAAAATTTAATATAATAAAATAATAAAAAATTTAACATAATAAAACATAAAACATAATAAAATAAAACATAATAAAACATAATAAAATAAAACATAATAAAATAATAAAAATAAAACATAATAAAATACTGCTGCAGCTCCTTACTATTAAAATGCCTTCCCTTTATTACTGCTAACCCTACCCCCTCCCTTTGTTGCTGCTAATCCTACATAATGCACGGGCATAATATGACTTTGAGACCCCCCCCCCCCCCCACCTCCTACGCATTCCACAAGTAGTGACTAATCTCATATCTGCATTTCCCATAAATATGCTAAATTCCTCTGTTGATATGCAAATTCCTTTGTCAAGGTGCCCTTCCTCCCCTAACCCAGCTTAAATATACGCTGCCAAGCCTGGTGGTGTTCATTCAGACGCTGTCTATCCGACAGACCTGTTCTTCACCTGAGGACGGCTGCTTGCGTTGTGCCAGAAACGTCGTGAGAATTGTATTTTATTATGTTTTATTTTTATTATTTTATTATTTCCCTTCTACGTGACTTTACCGAAAGAACCAGGAAGAACAACAAAAGAAACCTCATTCTAGATTTGAAGCTTTCGTGACTGCAAGGATTCATACTCTTAGGTGTTTTCGGTAAAGTCACGTAGGTAAAAAAATAATAAAATAAAATAATAATAAATGAAATAAATCAATTAAATCACGACGTTTCGGAGGCAACACAAGTCTTCAGGTGGGACCGTCACAGCTAAATTTACTGTATCAATTATTTTCATTTATTATTATTTGATTTTATAAATTTTTTACCTATGTGACTTTACCGAAAAAACCTAAGAGTATAAAAGAAACCTCCACACTTATTCAGCCTTTTCGAATTCTCTCCCCTCTTCTGCGTCTCTCTCTCTATCTCCCTGTGATGAGATGTTAACTACCTCGCCTGATATGCAGGAGGTCGCCAGTTCTATCCTGGACCCTGACAACATCTGCTGCTGCTGCTGTATATTTGGAGTGGTGGTCACTGCTTGGATTTTTCTCCGGGTCCTTTCGGTTTTTCCCCTCCGCATTTAGAATAATCAGCATTGCGCATTCACACTATTTGGCTGCTGCTGTAATTGTCCACGTGATGGATCATAAGGACCCTGGCTTGGTTGAGCTGCCATCATTCTGGTCGCCTGGTCGCTTCGGAATAAGAGTTACACGGCTCAGTGCGGCCTTAGCTGGTGTAATACAAAATAGTTTGAGTCTATGGGTCTCGATGTATCTATATGGGTCAGACCCTGCTGGTGCCATGAGTTGACTGCTGTGCCAGGCTCGGTGCAGAAGGAGGTCACGGGACAGACACAGCAGGTGCCATGGGGTTGACTGCTGTGCCAGGCTAGGTGCAGGAGGAGGAGGTCACGGGACAGACCCTGTAGGTGGAGGGGGCGGGTGGAGGGGGGGTGGAGGGGGGGTGGAGGGGGGGGTGGATGCGTCGCATCGCCACCCCCCCTCGCTACCCCCCCCTCCACCCCCCCCCCTCCACCCCCCCCCCCCTCCACCCCCTCAACTCAAACCCGCAGCCTCACCTGGAGCTGCGATGGAGTTTTCCCGCCCCCGAACAAACTGGGCGGGCCGCCCCCGGCACGTGACGCCACTCCCCCCTGGGAGGACAGGGGTCGCGACGAGCCGGCGTGGGAGGTCAGGGGTCGCGAGGAGCCGGCCTGGGAGGTCAGGGGTCGCGAGGAGCGCGACTGGGAGCGCGATGACGGGGGCGGAGGAGACTCGTCCATCCTAGACGATGGGGGAGCGTGGAGCACACAGACACACAGACACACGCACACAGACACACACACACACAGACGCACGCACACACACATACATGCACGCACACAGATACAGACAAAGGTTACTCGTGAAGCTCACGCCACGCGTGCGGGCACGGGAAGGGGGGCAAGTGCTGTTTGGTAGCGAGCAGTAAGAGCAGCAGCAGCTGCAGCAGCAGGAGCAGCAGCAGCAAGAGGAGCAGCAGCAGCAGCAGCAGCTGGAGCAGCAGCAGCAGCAGCAGCAGGAGCAGCAGCAGCAGGAGCAGCAGCAGCAGGAGCAGCAGCAGCGGCAGCAGCAGCAGCAGCAGCAGCTGGAGCAGCAGCAGCAGCAGCAGCTGGAGCAGCAGCAGCAGCAGCAGCTGGAGCAGCAGCAGCGGCAGCAGCAGCAGCAGCAGCAGCTGGAGCAGCAGCAGCAGCAGCAGCTGGAGCAGCAGCAGCTGCAGCAGCAGGAGCAGCAGCTGCAGGAGCAGCAGCAGCAAGAGGAGCAGCAGCAGCAGGAGCAGCAGCAGCGGCAGCAGCAGCAGCAGCTACAGCAGCAGCTGGAGCAGCAGCAGCTGAGGCAGCTGGAGCAGCAGCAGGTGGAGCAGCAGCAGCTGGAGCAGCTGGATCAGCAGCAGCTGGAGCAGCAGCAGCTGGAGCAGCTGGATCAGCAGCAACTGGAGCAGCAGCAGCTGGAGCAGCAGCAGCAGCAGGAGCAGCAGCAGCAGCAGCAGCTGGAGCACCACCCCTGGCACTCACACAGACACACAAGGACAAAGATCCCTCGAATCGCCTAGAACAGTAGCAGCGCCTAATGAAGGCTACCGGCACTGTGAAGGCTACCGGCACTGTCGCACACGAGGCGGTGGCAGTGGCCAGCAACCACGCCCGGCCGCCTTTGTCTCTCCCCCAGCGGGGCGATGTTTACTACCACACGCAGCAGCAGCAGCACCAAGTAACTCAGTTGAGGCCGAGTCGACCCAGCGGAGGCCCAGGACCAGTTCAGATAATCGTCACTGGTGGCGTTGGTCACGAGCGGGAATCGAACTCGGGGTCGCCCGATTCCAAGCGAAGCGCACTAATTGTTACACGACCGCTCCCCACTCAACAATACCAGTACCCGTCATTTGCCACTAGGTGAGGGTGATGTCACCACAGCGCCTGTGCCAGGCCAGGTGCACTTTGAATCCACGTCAAGTGTCGAAGCCTCAGACCCATCAGGTGCCATGGGTTGGCTGACCGAGATGACCGGTAGATGCACCACCAGCCGTATCCCCCTACTCTGCCAACTTGTTTCATTTTAGCTACCCGGCGCTCCGCTCGTTGTTGTGAGCGTCGCTCCTCTGCCCTCCGTTGTTGTTGGAGGGCGACTGCCTCCAACTGCCCAGTGGCAGCATCCTTCACGAGCCTCCTCCACAGAGGCCGATCTTGACACCGCTGGTACGGGTCGTCGGCAAGTCCACTCAGCTCCACATCCTCCTGTACCGCATCAGTCCATCACTTCTCCAGCCCATGTCGTGCATGTTAAGCCCCCTCTATGCGGCCAAACCGAAGCTGCTTCCTGGTCTCAGACTCTGGATCACCTTCAGTACATCCTCAACAGATGGCACCTCAGTCAGCCACTCACAGGGGGTGACTTTTTCCAATATTTGGGGCACCGCAGCCTCGGCAGGGTCATCCCCACTTTGTCCCAAGTTGTTTTCCAGGCTGAGGGATTTCCTCTCCCCCAGGACCTCACAGAAATGCTCAGCAAATCTGCAAACCTGTTCCTGGGGGTCGGAGATTGGATCACCGTTCTTTCCCCTAATGATGGTAATAGGTGTGGCGCTGCAGGTTACTTTTTTTACGGAATTAAAGAGCGATTTGTGATCACGGGCCATTGAGGCAGACTCCATCTCCTCAGCAACCAGCGACCACCACCCATCCTTGCAGCGCCTCACAGCTCTCCAAACCTCTGAGCCAAGGCTGCGGTAAGCCTCCTCATTCTCCGACGTGGGATGCTGTAGCCGATAGAGTGGGCCTTTCACTTTTTCTCAGCCAGCTTGAACACCTCCTCTGTCAGCCGGGGTCTCTGGGGAGGTCTGGACCGTGTACCCAAAGCAGCCATTGCAGCTGCATGAGCCACAGTCCTAAACCTCGCCCATTTCCCCTCAACATCAGGAGGAGTGGGGGACGATGCCAACCGCAAGCGATGATGAAATTTTCGCTTGCAACTTTCATCAGCTAGATGAGACCATGCCACTAAGGGTTTGAATGGGGTCCTGGGTGTACACCCACCACCGGAGTGGAAGAATGGCATCCGCTGTTCCATCATTATGTAGTCCAGCAGATGTTCTTGCTTGGACCCAACATGCATCCATGATGTTGTGTGGATGCGCCAATGCCGGAACAGCGTGTTGGTAATTACAAGCCCATGGGCTTCACACAAATCTAGCAGCCTCCTGCCATTGTTATTGAGCTGATCTGGCCCATGCCTTCCAATCTCTCCAGACCAGGTGCCAGCATCATGACCAAGTCAGGCATTGAAGTCACCCAACAGGATGACTCTATCCCGATGGGCCACTTTAGCTAGCACTTGTGACAGGAGGTCATAGAAGGCATCTGACTCATCGGCCTTGCCTGCATCCCTCCATGGATGTTCGTATTCGGTGGGGGCATAAGTAACCACGACCACCACTCCTCGCCTCTGGTTGATGGGAAGGCGAGCCCAAAGTAGCCTGCAGCTTACAGCTTCCCACACCTCACCGCCACGCTCCCACGCCCCCTTCATTCTTTTGTTCAGAAGAAGAGCCACTCCCTGTTGTTTGGCAGTCTCCTGCCCCGAGTAGAGGACTGTCCACCCCTCATAGTGGCAGGAGCCAGAGCTGGTCCACCGGACCTCCTGAATTCCACAGAGATCCAGGCGGTACCGGTCCAGCTCCCGACAAAGGAGTGGCAGCCTCTCCTCCGTAGTGAGCGTTCGAACATTCCACGTGGCCATCCGTAGAGGAGCCCCGAGGGTAAAGATTCAATCTCCTGGCTCCGGTAAAACAACCCCCTACCTCCTCGTGGTGCCGGATGGGCAACGCTGTCGTGGACAGTGCTGTGGGGGGGAGGGCCAATTCCAATTGGCCTTTCCTCTCATGGCGTCTTTGACCACCACAGCGGCTAAATGGGGGCTCTGGACGAGTGCGAGGGGCTGGTAACCCCTCCACCTTCAATTAACTACCACTAAACTACGACCGAAAAATTTAATTAACAAGCTTGTGCCAGAGGCCCCGGGGGGACAGGCGTCTACGACGTCTCCTGGCCAAACCCCACACATTGACTCAACAACCGCCATTCGCCACTAAGTGGCGGTGACGTCACCACGACGCTTGTGCCAGGCCAAGTGCACCTTGAGGCCACGTGAAGTGTCCAACGCCCGCTGGCAGGAGGTCACGGGGCAGACCCAGCAGGTGCCACGGGTCGACTGACCGAGATGACCGAGATGACTCACACACACAGACAAACAAAGATACCACCCTGCCCCCCACCACCACCACCACCACCCCATCTCCCACAAGCAGCAGCAGCAGCAGCCCGACTGACCGTATGACGTGCGACAACTCCTTTTCCTTCCTCTTGAGGTTCCTCCTCCTCACGCAGCACACGACCACGGCGATGGCGAGCGCGATGAGGAGGATGGGGCACACGATGGCCGCCACTAAGGACCCCACGTTCGTCTCCTTGTCTGTGGGGGGGACCCGGGGGTCACAAAGGCCGGGGGTCAGAGACACGGAGTTCTCTCTTCTTACTCTTAGTTCTTTCGGTAAAGTCACGTAGGTAAAAAATTAAATAAAAATAAATAAAAATAAAGCAATTAATTTTTCTTTTATTAAATTAAAAAATGAAATAATAGTTAATAAAAATAAAGCAATTAATTTTTGTTTTATTAATTTTATTTAATTTTTTACCTACGTGACTTTACCGAAAGAACTAAGAGTATGAATCCTTGCAGTCACGAAAGCTTCAAATCTAGAATTCTCTCTTCTTGCTTCAGAGCCTCCCTCCCTCTCTCTCTCTCTCCAGGTGAGGGGGGAGGCAAGGTGGGGGTTGTGGCAGTTGGTTGGGGTGGGGGGGCAGGTGGGAGTTGTGGCAGTTGGTTGGGGTGGGGGGGCAGGTGGGAGTTGTGGCAGTTGGTTGGGGTGGGAGGGGGGCAGGTGGGGGTTGTGGCAGTTGGTTGGGGTGGGGGGGGCAGGTGGGAGTTGTGGCAGTTGGTTGGGGTGGGGGGGGGGGGCAGGTGGGGGTAGTGGCAGTTGGTTGGGATGGGGGGGGGATCAGGTGGGGGTTGTGGCAGTTGGTTGGGGTGGGGGGGGGATCAGGTGGGAGTTGTGGCAGTTGGTTGGGGTGGGGGGGGCAGGTGGGGGTTGTGGCAGTTGGTTGGGGTGGGGGGGGGCAGGTGGGGGTTGTGGCAGTTGGTTGGGGTGGGGGCAGGTGGGGGTTGTGGCAGTTGGTTGGGGTGGGGGGGGCAGGTGGGGGTTGTGGCAGTTGGTTGGGGTGGGGGGAGCAGGTGGGGGTTGTGGCAGTTGGTTGGGGTGGGGGGGGGCAGGTGGGGGTTGTGGCAGTTGGTTGGGGTGGGGGGGGGAGCAGGTGGGGGTTGTGGCAGTTGGTTGGGGTGGGGGGGGGGAGCAGGTGGGGGTTGTGGCAGTTGGTTGGGGTGGGGGGGGGAGCAGGTGGGGGTTGTGGCAGTTGGTTGGGGTGGGGCAGGTGGGGGTTGTGGCAGTTGGTTGGGGTGGGGGGGCAGGTGGGAGTTGTGGCAGTTGGTTGGGGTGGGGGGAGGGAGCAGGTGGGGGTTGTGGCAGTTGGTTGGGGTGGGGGGGGAGCAGGTGGGGGTTGTGGCAGTTGGTTGGGGTGGGGGGGGGCAGGTGGGGGTTGTGGCAGTTGGTTGGGGTGGGAGCAGGTGGGGGTCGTGGCAGTTGGTTGGGGTGGGGGGGGGAGCAGGTGGGGGTTGTGGCAGTTGGTTGGGGTGGGGGGCAGGTGGGGGTTGTGGCAGTTGGTTGGGGTGGGGGGGGAGCAGGTGGGGGTTGTGGCAGTTGGTTGGGGTGGGGGGGCAGGTGGGGGTTGTGGCAGTTGGTTGGGGTGGGGGGTGGGTGGGGTGGGTAGGGTGGGTGGGGTGGGTAGGGTGGGTAGGGTGGGTAGGGTGGGGCGAGTGAAACAACTGGGTGGGGAGTGGTGGGACAACGGTGAGGGTAGAGCGAGTCCTCACGCTGTGCGATGTGGAGCTGCTGCTCGCAGGAGTCTGTCCCCACTGTGTTGGTGGCCGTGCAGCGGTACGTCCCCGCGTACGCCAGAGTCGCGTTCTTCAGCGCCAGCGTGCCCACTTCCATTTCTGTAATGCGTACGGAGGGGGTGAGAGGAGGGGGGGGTTAAATTAACAAATAAAAACGTTGCCTGCTTAGCGAGCAGCATTGTATGCACATTATGTACCGTGACGTTATTATAATGACAATGAGTTCAGTTTGATATCACAGTCTAAACTCAACTAATCTTTCTTATACATATGTAATGTGAGCATATATCCGGGTGGTTGATGGATCACACCTCGTTACGACGATTGGCTCTACCGGTCTTGGCCCATAGCCAATGGGGGGAAGTCTAGGGGCGTGGCCTTGACGTAATGGGAAGGTGACATCTGTAAGTAGAGGATTGGATCTGCTGGCTTTAGCCACAGCCAATGGGGGGACGAGTCAGGGGCGCGGTCCTGGGAACGTACGATGGAGTCTAGAAGATTCCATGGAGGTTAACCAGGATTGGTGGAAAGGTACCACGTGACCCTGGTATTAAAAGGGGTCGAGACGGACAACACGTGGTCAGATCTGGAACGAGCGGAAAGGAGAGGCCACGCTGGAGCGGGGTCCAGGCTGCCACGTGGCCGCGCGTGTCTCTCTCTCTCTCACGCTGTCTGTCAGCAGCGTGAAGGAGTAAGATGGGAGTGTTGTGAACGAAAGACAAATAAAGACCGGATTCCAGAAGTTGCTTCCACGACCTTCATTACACTCGTGCCTTGAGGAGTGGAGTGCTGACGTCAGGTCACACTCGCCTCGGGGGGGAATGCCGTCAAGGTAAAGTGACGTCATGCCCCCCGGGGTATTTGAGGGGAGCCCTGTGACATGGACGGGGTCTTCGCGGGGAGCCAGGAGAGTGAGTGGTTAGGGGTGTAGGGGGCTCCGGGATAAAGGGCTGCTTTACCCGGCTGATTGCGTTGTGGCCGAAACGTCGTGAGAATGGTATCTTATTATGTTTTAATTTTATTATTTTATTATTTCCGTTCTACGTGACGACTTTACCGAAAGAACCAAGAAGATGAATCCCTGCAGTCATGAAAGCTTTAAATCGAAATTTAGTTGTACTCACTACAGGTGCATAGAGCCCGACATAGATACAGTGACATACATAAACTAAACCATTTTGTATTATGCCAGTTAAGGCCGCAATGTGCTGTGTAGCTATACTCTTAGTTCTTTCGGTAAAGTCACCATGTAGGTAAAAAATGAAATTAAAATTAATAAAAATAAAACAATAAAATCACGACGTTTCGGAGGCAACACAAGTCTCCGTCATCAGGTGGGACCGTCACAGCAAGATTTGCTGCATCAAGTGAGGGAGGGATTCAAGATGCAAATTCTTAAGTACCAGTTAAGGGGGGAGGATAGGGGGGGAGGAGCTTATCAGAATGTGGTAGCCAATGAATGGAACGTATCGGGAGGGGGGGCGGGGCTAAAAGAGGGCACGGGGTACTCGTGGGCGTTGACGTGTTTGTGCGCAAGTCACTGTGGATGCACATGATAGAAAGCTGTGTAGCGCTTCTTCAGAAGCGACCTGGCGATCAGAACGATGGCAGCTCAACCAAGCGGCTGTTTGTCATCCATCACGTGGACAATTACAGCAGCAGCCAAATACTCTGAACACGTGAAGTTGATTCTAAACGTGGAGGGAGGAGGACCCGGAGAAAAATCCACGCGACCACGGGGAGAGAGAGAGAGACACCGCAAACTCCAAACATGCAGCAGGCTTCAGGGTCGGAATGAACCAACAACCTCCTGTATACCAGGCGAGGGAGTTCACATCTCCTAGCCACCATGATGATGATGATGAGAGAGAGACACCGCAAACTCTAAACATACAGCAGGCTTCAGGGTCGGAATGGAACCAACAACCTCCTGTATACCAGGTGAGGGAGTTCACATCTCCTAGCCACCGTGATGATGATGAGAGAGAGAGAGAGAGACACCGCAACCTCCAAACATACAGCAGGCTTCAGGGTCGGAATGAACCAACAACCTCCTGTATACCAGGTGAGGGAGTTCACATCTCCTAGCCACCGTGATGATGAGAGAGAGACAGACAACGCAACCTCCAAACATACAGCAGGCTTCAGGGTCGGAATGGAACCAACAACCTCCTGTATACCAGGCGAGGGAGTTCACATCTCCTCGCCACCGCAGCGACTCATGATTGTGAGCAGCAAAGGGTCAGCGACCCCACAATCATGAAAAACAACCCAGAGCCCTGGCCTGTTGACCATATAATAGGCCTTGACCAGGCCACACGAAGACAACAACAGACTGTTGGGGTAAGTGCTGTTAGCGAGCAGCAGCAGAAGCATGCCGAGCCGACTTTGTCTCCCGGGTGGCGATGTTTACTATACACCACCACCACCATCACCACGACCGCACCAGGTAACTCATTTGAGGCCGAGTCGACTTAGGGGAGGCTTAGGACCGGTTCAGATAATCGTCACCGGTGTTGGCCGTGAGCAGGAATCGAACTCGGATCACCAGTTTTGAAGCTTTCGTGACTGCAAGGATTCATACTCTTAGGTTTTTTCGGTCAAGTCACAATACATAATGAAAATAAATAATAATTTTTTTTAAATAATTGAAATAATAATAGAAATAAAATAATAAATCACTTTCATTATTTCTATTATTTTTCTTATTTATGAATTAGTGAATATAATTTATTTATTTTTACCTACGTGACTTTACCGAAAAAACCTAAGAGTAATGGATCACCAGGTTCGCAGCGAAGCGCTCACTGCTACACCACCAACTCCCCACGACAGACACACACAAGCGCACTACAAAGACAAACGTGCCCAGTGCGCTATAAACAACAACAACCGTCATTCGCCACTAGGTGGTGGTAACTGCGCTTGTGCCAGGCCATGTGCACGTTGAGGCCACGTGAGATGATGAACGCCCGCTGGCAGGAGGTCACGGGACAGATCCAGCAGGTGCCACGGGTCGACTGACTGAGATGAGTGGCTGATGTACCTCCTGTGCCCAATACTGTGCCAACTAGCTGTGCTTTAGCCACCCGGCGCTCCGCTCGTTGTTGTGAGCGTCGCTCCTCTGCCCTCTGTTGTTGTTGCAGCGTCCTTCACGAGCCTCCTCCACAGAGGCCGATCTTGACACCGCTGGTATCAGCCATCGGTAAGTCCACTCAGCTCCACATCCTCTTGTACCACATCAGCTCCATCTCGTATCTAGCCCGTGCCGTGCCCGTTTAGCCCCCTCTATCTGGCCGAACAAAAGCTGTTTAGGCATGCGGTGGCTGGGCATGTGGGCTACATGACCCACCTACCTTCACACACACACACACTGACTGTCAAACTTACTTACCACCACTAGCACTCACTCACCACCACCACCACACACAGCACCACCACAAACGCAGCACCACCACTACACACAGCACCACCACCACACACAGCACCACCACCACCACACACAGCACCACCACCATCACCACACGCATGCACACTACACACACATACAGCACCAACACCACCACCACACACACTACACACACACTACACACACACTACACACACACTACACACACACACGTGCACGGCATTCATACAGAGACACGGACCTTGCTTGGCCGTGGACGGCATGCTGCCGCCGATGCCTCCCGTGTAGGTCCAGGTGTAGGTGATGGGGGCGGTGCCCTCGGTGCTGACGCAGCCGAGCACCAGATCCTCCCCCACAGCCGGCGAGCCGCTCTTAATGGAGCAGCGCGTGGCACTCGGGACCGCTGGTCAAGCAATGTGGAAAGTCGCAATGAGGAACGTCGCAATGAGGAATGTCGCAATTAGGAACGTCGCAATGAGGAACGTCGCAATGAAGAAAGTCACAATGCGGAACGTCGCAATGAGGAACGTCGCAATGAGGAATCTCGCAATGAAGAACATCGCAATGAGGAACGTCACAATGAGGAACGACGCTAACGTGGAATGTCGAAATGAGGAACGACGCAATGAGGAACGTTGCAATGTGGAGCGTCGCAATGAAGAACATCGCAATGTGGAATGTCGCAATGATAAAAGTTGCAATACACAGAACGTCACAATGAGTAGAACATGACAATTCTTCTCCAGCCCGTGCCACTCACTATCTCAATACCAACACCGAAACTACCAATACACGCCGTTCACCACTAAGTGACGGTGACATCACCGCGGCACCCGTGCCAGGCCAGGCTCACTCTCCCACCCACTCAATCACCTCAACACACCCACTTACCGTGCCACTCACTCACCCATCAAGTCCATCTCTTCTCCAGCCCATTTCACTCACTCACTCACCCACTCACCAATTAATCCATCTCTTTTCTAGCCCATGCCACTCACCCACCCACTCACCTATCAGTTCATCTCTTCTCTAGCCCATACCACTCACTCGCTCACTCACCTATCAGTCCAGCTCATCTCTAGCCCGTGCCACTCATCCATCCACTCATTCATTCACCCACCCATGCACCTACCCACCGACTCACCTACATACTCACCCACCAATCAGTCCATCTCTTCTCTAGCCTGTGCCACTCACTCACCCACCCACCCACCCACCCACTCACCCATCACATAATCTCTTCTCTAGCCCGTGTCACTCACTCACTCACTCACCCACTCACCTATCATTCCATTTCTTTTCTCGCCCGTGCCACTCACCCACTCAACTATCAGTCCGGCTCATCTTTAGCCCGTGCCACTCATCCATCCACTCATTCACTCACCCACCCACGCACCTACCCACCGACTCACCTACATACTCACCCACCAATCAGTCAATCTCTTCTCCAGCCCGTGTCACTCACCCACTCACCCACCCATCACGTAATCTCTTCTCGAACCCGTGTCACTCACTCACCCCACAGAGCACCACCTCCTTCCCACCACCATCTCCACCCCACCTTCCCCTTAACCCCCCTCTCCCACCCCCCCCCCCCCTTAACCCCCCTCTCCCACACCACATCTCACCCATGACGGTAAGCGCGATGGTGCGGCTGGCGGTGCCGGGCATCTGCTTCACTTTGCACAGGAAGGTGCCGGTGTCGTGGGTGCCGAGCTGGGACAGCTCCACGGAGGCGTCACCCGTCGACGGATCGGCGAGCGTGAACCGGACGCGGCCGCGGTGCGCCGGCGATGTGTCGGTGTACGTGCGGCTCCCCGTGTAAGTGGCGAACTGATTGGGGGGGGGGGGGGGGGGATGAACCGGCCATACAGTCAGGGGGCGAGAGCGGTTAACACTGAACACAACAACAACACAACAACTACACAACATGATAATTGTTTTTTTTACCCTTCTATCTGGCAACAAAACTGACACCTTTTTTTACAAGGAGTCATGTTTGCATAGACCACAATACCTGCGGTCGTAATGCAAACAAAAAACATAACTCTGATAATGTATGCACTATCCTTGAAGTTGATTGGTCCACACCCAAGACAGCTTTCCTTAGAGCCTAGTCTCACATGGTGTTGGACCAGATGATGCCAAAAAGTGTGTACTGGCTGTAGTAGTAGCTATACTAACTCTATAGCAGTGTGTACTGGCTGTAGTAGTAGCTATACTAACTCTATAGCAGTGTGTACTGGCTGTAGTAGTAGCTATACTAACTCGATAGCAAATTTCGATTTAAGGCTTTCGTGACTGCAGGGATTCATCTTCTTGGTTCTTTTGGTAAAGTCACGTAGAAGGGAAGTAATAAAATAATAAAAATAAAACATAATAAAATAATTCTCACGACGTTTCGGCCACAACAAAAGCAGCCGTCCTCAGGTGAAGACCAGGTCTGTCGGGGAGACAGCGTCTGAATGAGGACGGCTGCTTGCGTTGTCACCTGAGGACGGCTGCTTGCGTTGTGGCCGAAACGTCGTGAGAATTATTTTATTATGTTTTATTTTTATTATTTTATTACTTCCCTTCTACGTGACTTTACCGAAAGAACCAAGAAGATGAACTCTATAGCAGTGTGTACTGGCTGTAGTAGTAGCTACATTAACTCTATAGCAGTATGTACTGGCTGTAGTAGTAGCTACATTAACTCTATAGCAGTGTGTACTGGCTGTAGTAGTAGCTATACTAACTCTATAGCAGTGTGTACTGGCTGTATTAGTAGCTATACTAACTCTATAGCAGCGTGTACTGGCTGTAGTAGTAGCTATACTAACTCTACAGCAGTGTGTACTGGCCATAGTAGTAGCTATACTAACTCTATAATAGTGTGTACTGGCTGTAGTAGTAGCTATACTAACTCTATAGCAGTGTGTACTGGCTGTAGTAGTAGCTATACTAACTCTATAGCAGCGTGTACTGGCTGTAGTAGCTACACTAACTCTATAATAGTACTAACTTCACAGTGTAGTGGTAGGGCCTAGTCCCGTGCAGAGCCCCTGGCCTTGCCTAGATTGCCCAGCCGGCCGAGGTGGCACCTTTGCAGGCTGGGGCTGGGCTGCTACCCCCCCCCCCTCACCATCCCCCGCCTGCGATACAGTAATAGTATCTAAGGGCTATAATAGAAGTATTTACTGACCCTAGAGTAGTAAGTGCACACATTGGGGTGGGGGGGGGGGGATTAGACGATATCACACTTAGAAGAATTTACCTCAGCGTTGTCTATTTTTTTTGCAACTTTAACGCGAATGAGAATTCCCCCCTCCCCCCACCGATCACGTGTGTGCGTTGCTAGCGGCAACCACAGGTCAGCTTTCTCACGCATGCGCAGACGCGTGCTCAGCGTAGTAATATAATAATTTATAGTACTAAATTGTAAATTTGCCTACTTTCATGTTGACAGATGTGAAATACGAACAGCGCTTTTTCGTCCCGGGGCATACGGCGTGGTATCCGTGTACTTTTTCGATACGTAAACCCCACAGTTTGTCAGTTAAAGACGTCTCAAGGTACCCGTGCAGGCAGACAGACATACACGCAGACACACAAACAGACATAAAATGACTAATATAGGTAAGATAAATGTGTATGCTTCATTGCTTATCTTACGCTCTCTAAGTTGCCATTGAGTCTCCCAGCTATTTGGCAGCACCCAAAGATTCTCATTTCCTTGCTGGTCCGAAAAAACCCAGCAGCTCCAAACGGGCCCAAAGAGGACAGCCATGAGTATCAGGACGCCACGGTGGCTAGGAGATGTTAACTCCCTCGCCTGGTATACAAGAGGTCGTGGGTTCGATCCCGACCCCTGACTATGGCTGCTGCTGTATACAGTAATCCCTCGCCACTTCGCGGTTCAAGTTTCGCGGCCTCAGTGCATCGCGGATTTTTCGAACTGATTTAAATGCCTCATAATACCTGTGCAGTAACACCATCATCATCATTCATCATCACATTCATCGAACTGCACAGGTCTGTCATCGTCGTCATTGTCATCGTCGTCGTCGTCATTACATGAGTCAAGTCTTAAGATACTACTGTCATTGGTGAGTGTAGAACACCATAATACGTATCGTATGAGATAGAGTGAATGTATAATATTAAGGTTTTATAATTAAATAGATTTAAGTAAAATATATATATAAAGTATAAATATACATATTTTAAACATTCTGGTACCCACACACACATATACGGAAATTCCTTGGGGCCAATCCTACTTCGCAGATTTTCACCTATCGCGAGGGGTTCCGGTCCCCATTAACCACGATAAACGAGGGATCACTGTATTTGGAGTCTGCACGTCTCTATCTCTCTCATCATTATCAAGGTGGTTAGATGTTAACTCCCTCGCCTGATATACAGGAGGCCATGGGTTCGATCCCGACGCCAGCTGTATATGAGTCTGAGCATCTCTCTCTCATCATCATCATCACGATGGCGAGGAGATGTTAACTCCTTCGCCTGGTATACAGGAGGTCGTGGGTTCGATCCCGACCCTGACGCCTGCCATATATTTGGAGTCTGCGCCTCTCTCTTACCCCGCGGTGGTCACTGTGTGGATTTTTCCCCGGGTCCTCCGGTTTTCCCCTCCACATTTAGAATAAACGTCACGTGTTCAAAGTGATTTTGCTGCTGCTCTAAATGTCCAGGTGATGGTGATATCAGCCACTTTGTTGAGCTGCCATCATCTGTGATGGCCAGGGACACTTCTGAAAATGGGCTTAGATATGGCTCCGTGGTCTTTACCTGGTAACCTGCAGTTCAAAAAGAGAGAGAGATTTAGATTTAAAGCTTTCACTACTGCAGGAATTCATATTCTTGGTTCTTTCGGTAAAGTCGCGTAGATAGAAAACAAAAATCAAGTGGGTTTTTTGCTTTCAATTGAGATTTTTGCCTTCTATCTACGCGACTTGACCGAAAGAACCAAGGATATGAGAGAGATAGAGTTGAATTGCATGGACCTCATGACAGAGACCGAGAGAGGGACAGCGAAACAGAGACAAAGAAATCGAGACAGAGAAAGAGAGACGGAGAGAGAAGACAAAGAGAGAAAGACAGAGAAAGAAAGAGACAAAGACAAGGAGAAAAAGAGACAGAGAGACAGACAAAACAAATAGAGAGACAGACAGAGAAAGACAGACAGAGACAGACTTTGACTTTTAAACAACTTTTATTGCCGCCAGCAGCAAATGCACTGGAGGCGAATTCAATATGAAACAGAGAAAGAGAGACAGAGAAAGAGAAACAGAGAGAGAGACAGAGCGAGCTATCATTTGTGACGACCAGGTCGCTTCTAAACAGGAGCTACGTATCATCTCAGTGGGGGTCCCCCCCTATACGCCTGGTCAAATGAAACAAAACCAAAATTTGCGTGACATTTGTGAATGCCAGGGGCCGATTTATAGTGCCCGTCCATGACCACCGGCGGGGGTTTACGCCTCTCTGCCTGCGGCCTGTTGTTCCTCTCCCTCCATAGTACCATGATGCCCGGCTTTTTGTCGGATGGCACAAAAATCCACTCGATGTCCAGGACTCCGACGTCTTGGGCCGTGACGGAGAAGGCGCAGGCCAGGGACACGGAGGCTCCCTGCAGCTTCTGGATCACCTCGCCGCCCGTCGACGTGATTGTGAGCGCCAGGGACGTGCCTACAACACAGACGACGCACGGACACAAGCGGGAGAGGATTAACGGACTGTTGGGGGGGGCGAGGGGCGTACGTGTGCACACACTCACACACACTCTCTCTCACTCGCTCACTCAATCAATCAATCACACTCACACACGCTCACACGCTCTCTCATGCTCGCTCGCTCAATCAATCACACTCACACTCGCTCTCTCAATCAATCACACACTCAATCACACTCACACACACTCCCTCAATCAATCACACACTCACACATACTTTCTCTCACTCGCTCACTCAATCACACTCACACACACTCACTCAATCAATCACACACTCACACACACTCACTCTCACGCTCGCTCGCTCAATCAATCAATCACACTCACACACACTCTCTCTCACTCGCTCACTCAATCAATCACACTCACTCACACTCGCTCTCTCACGCTCGCTCAATCAATCACACTCACACTCTCTCTCACACTCGCTCGCTCAATCAATCACACTCACTCACTCACACTCGCTCGCTCAATCAATCACTCTCGCTCAATCACACGCACTCACTCACGCTCAATCAATCACACTCTCTCTCACGCTCACTCGCTCAATCAATCACACTCACTAAATCACACGCACTCACTCACACAATCAGTCACACACTCACTAACTCACTCGCTCACACTCACTCTCGCTCAATCAATCGCACTTTCACACACTCGCTCGCTCATTCACGCTCGCTCAATCACACACTCACTCACGCTCGCTCAATCACACACCCACTCACGCTCGCTCAATCACACTCACTCACACTCTCTCTCACACTCACTCACACTAACTCACACTCTTTCACACACTCTCTCTCGCACTCGCTCGCTCACTCACACTCACACTCTCTCTCACACTCACTCGCTCACTCACACGCTCACACACATGTAGAGGCACAAAGACAAAGATCCCCCTTGTAGCCTGTAACAGACTGATGGGGCAAGTGCTGTCAGTAGCGATCAGCAGCGCATACGAAGGCTACCGGCACTGTGGCACACGACGGCGTGGGAGGCCAGCACCACGCCCGGCCGCCTTTGTCTCTCCCCAGCGGCAACGTTTACTACAACACCACCACCACCACAGCACCAGGTGACTCATTTGAGGCCGAGTCGACCTAGGGGAGGCCCAGGACCGGTTTTGGATCATCGTCACCGGCAGTGTTGGTGGTCGTGAGCGGGAATCGAACTCGGGACGCCGGGTTCGTAGCGCAGCATAGCTCTAACCACGACCACACACACAGACACACACACACAGGCACACACACACACACAGATACACACACACACAGACACACACACACACAGAGACACACACAGACACACACACAGACACAGACACACACACAGACACAGACACACACACAGACACACACACACACAGACACACACACACACAGACACACACACACACAGACACACACACAGACAACAACAACAACCGCCATTCGCCACTAAGTGGCGGTGACGTCACCACGACGCTTGTGCCAGGCACAGACACACACACAGACACACACACAGACAACAACAGCTGCTGTTCACCACTGCGTGATGGTGACATCACCGCAGCGCTTGTACCAGGCTAGGTGCACATTGAGGCTGTCACGAGGAGGTGAAAGGACAGCTGCAGGTGCCAAACTAGGTGCACGAGGAGGTGGTCACGGGACAGACCCTGCAGGTGCCATGGGTTGACTGCTGTGCCAGGCTCGGTGCAGGAGGACGTCACGGGACAGACCCAGCAGGTGCCATGGGTTGACTGCTGTGCCAGGCTAGGTGCACGAGGAGGTGGTCACGGGACAGACCCAGCAGGTGCCATGGGTTGACTGCTGTGCCAGGCTAGGTGCACGAGGAGGAGGTCACGGGACAGACCCAGCAGGTGCGATGGGTTGACTGCCGTGCCAGGCTAGGTGCACGAGGAGGAGGTCACGGGACAGACCCTGCAGGTGCCATAGGTTGACTGCCGTGCCAGGCTAGGTGCACGAGGAGGAGGTCACGGGACAGACCCAGCAGGTGCCATGGGCTGCACTGCTGTGCCAGGCTAGGTGCATGAGGAGGAGGTCACGGGACAGACCCTGCAGGTGCCACGGGTTGACTGCTGTGCCAGGCTAGGTGCACGAGGAGGAGGTCACGGGACAGACCCTGCAGGTGCCACGGGTTGACTGCTGTGCCAGGCTAGGTGCACGAGGAGGAGGTCACGGGACAGACGCAGCAGGTGCCATGGGTTGACTGCCGTGCCAGGCTAGGTGCAGGAGGAGGAGGTCACGGGACAGACCCAGCAGATGCCATGGGTTGACTGCCGTGCCAGGCTAGGTGCAGGAGGAGGAGGTCACGGGACAGACCCAGCAGGTGCCATGGAGTGGACTGCCGTGCCAGGCTAGGTGCACGAAGAGGTAGTCACGGGGCAGACCCTGCAGGTGCCATGGGTTGACTGCTGTGCCAGGCTAGGTGCACGAGGAGGAAGTCACGTGACAGACCCTGCAGGTGCCAATGGGTTGACTGCTGTGCCAGGCTAGGTGCACGAGGAGGTCACGGGACAGACCCAGCAGGTGCCATGGGTTGTACTGCTGTGCCAGGCTAGGTGCACGAGGAGGACGTCACGTGACAGACCCTGCAGGTGCCAATGGGTTGACTGCTGTGCCAGGCTAGGTGCACGAGGAGGAGGTCACGTGACAGACCCTGCAGGTGCCATGGGTTGTACTGCTGTGCCAGGCTAGGTGCACGAGGAGGTCACGTGACAGACCCTGCAGGTGCCAATGGGTTGACTGCTGTGCCAGGCTAGGTGCACGAGGAGGTCACGGGACAGACCCAGCAGGTGCCATGGGTTGTACTGCTGTGCCAGGCTAGGTGCACGAGGAGGTCACGTGACAGACCCTGCAGGTGCCAATGGGTTGACTGCTGTGCCAGGCTAGGTGCACGAGGAGGTCACGGGACAGACCCAGCAGGTGCTACGGGTTGTACTGCTGCTGTGCCAGTCATGGACACAGACGACGTGGTGTGACGTCACCGCGGCGCTTGTGCCAGGCTGGGTGCACCATGCCACGCGCCAGCTTTGCCCTCCCCCCCCTCCACTCGCTCTCTGCGATCTTTGCCCCGTGGTCTCCCAGGCGACTGTGACGTCACCACGGGGGAGTGTGTGGGGGAGTAGAGGTGCATGTGCGTGTTTATATATGTGTGGGTTCGGTGGGTGGGTGAGTGGGTGGGGGAGTGAGTGAGTGGGTGAGTGAGTGGGGGAGTGTGTGAATGTGTGGGTGAGTGAGTGGGTGAGTGAGTGGGTGAGTGAGTGGGTGAGTAGGTGAGTGAGTGGGTGAGTGAGTGGGTGAGTGAGTAAGTGGGTGAGCGAGTGAGCGGGTGGGTGAGTGGCTGAGTGGGTGGGTGAGTGGGTGGGTGGGTGAGTGGGTGGGTGGGTAAGTGAGTGAGTGAGTGGGTGAGTGAGTGGGTGTGTGAGTGAGTGTGTGTGAGTGGGGGAGTGAGTGGGTGAGTGAGTGTGTGTGGGTGAGGGAGTGAGTGGGTGAGTGGATGAGGGAGTGAGTGGGTGAGTGACTGAGTGAGTGAGTGGGTGAGTGGGTGAGTGAGTGAGTGGGTGGGTGAGTGAGTGAGTCGGGGAGTGAGTGGGTGAGTGTGTGAGTGGGTGAGTGGGTGAGTGACTGAGTGAGTGGGTGGGTGAGTGAGTGGGTGAGTGGCTAAGTGAGTGGGTGAGTGGCTGAGTGAGTGGGTGAGTGGCTGAGTGAGTGAGTGAGTGGGTGAGTGAGTGGCTGAGTGAGTGGTTGAGTGGCTGAGTGAGTGGGGGAGTGAATGAGTGAGTGGGTGTGTGAGTGAGTGGGTGAGTGGCTGAGTGAGTGTGTGTGGGTGAGTGAGTGTGTGTGGGCGAGTGAGTGGGTGAGTGCGTGGCTGAGTCAGTGAGTGGGTTAGTGGGTGAGTGGGTGGGGGAGTGAGTGGGTGAGTGGGCGTGTGGGTGAGTGAGTGGGTGAGTGGGTGAGTGAGTGGGTGAGTGGCTGAGTGAGTGGCTGAGTGAGTGGGTGAGTGAGTGGGTGAGTGAGTGGGTGAGTGAGTGGGTGAGTGAGTGGGTGGGTGGGTGAGTGGGTGAGTGAGTGGGTGTGTGAGTAGGGGAGTGAGTGTGGGTGAGGGAGTGGGTGAGTGAGTAGGTGAGTGAGTGAGTGGGTGAGTGAGTGGGTGAGTGAGTGGGTGAGTGGGTGGGTGGGTGAGTGAGTGGGTGTGTGAGTGGGGGAGTGAGTGTGTGTGGGTGAGGGAGTGAGTGGGTGAGTGACTGAGTGAGTGGGTGGGTGAGTGGGTGAGTGGCTGAGTGAGTGGGTGAGTGGCTGAGTGAGTGGGTGAGTGGCTGAGTGAGTGGGTAAGTGGCTGAGTGAGTGGGTGAGTGACTGAGTGAGTGGGTGAGTGAGTGACTGAGTGAGTGGGTGGGTGAGTGAGTGAGTGGGTGTGTGAGTGAGCGAGTGGGTGAGTGGCTGAGCGAGTGGGTGAGTGGCTGAGTGAGTGAGTGGGTGAATGGCTGAGTGAGTGAGTGGGTGAGTGGGTGAGTGAGTGGGTGAGTGAGTGGGTGAGTGGGTGGGTGAGTGAGTGAGTGAGTGGGTGTGTGAGTGCGTGGCTGAGTCAGTGAGTGGGTTAGTGGATGAATGGGTGGGGGAGTGAGTGGGTGGGTGAGTGGCTGAGTGAGTGTGTGGATGAGTGGCTGAGTGAGTAGGTGTGTGTGGGTGAGTGGGTGGGGGAGTGGGTGAGTGGGTGAGTGGGCGAGTGGGTGAGTGGGCGTGTGTTAACACTTTTAATAACAACACTGACCGTGCGTGTATTCAAAGAGGTGACGTGACTGTATTCCCAGTTACGAGCAAGCCTCGCCTGGTATACAGGAGTTCGTGGGTTCGATCCCGACCCTGACGATGCCTACTGCTGCTGTATATTTGGAGTCTGCATCTCTCTCTCTCTCTCATCATCATCACGGTGGCTAGGAGATGTTAACTACCTCGCCTGGTATACAGGAGGTCATGGGTTAGACCCCGACCCTGATGCCTGCTGCTGTATATTTGGAGTTTGCATGTCTCTCTCTCATCATCACCACGGTGGCTAGGAGATGTTAACTCCCTCACCTGGTACGCAGGAGGTCGTGGGTTCGATCCCGAGCCTGACCATGCCTGCTGCTGTTTTAGATTTGGAGTCTGCGTCTCTCTCATCATCATCATCACGGTGGCTAGGAGATGTTAACTACCTCGCCTGGTACGCAGGAGGTCGTGAGTTCGATCCCGACCCTGACGATGCCTGCTGCTGTATATTTGGAGTTTGCGTCTCTCTCCCCGTGGCGCTCACTGCGTGGATTTCTCTCCGGGTCCCTCGGGTTTTTCCCTCCACATTTAGAACCGAGGTCTCTACGCGTTCAGAGTGATTTGGCTGCTGCTTTAGATGTCCACACGGTGATGATGATGGTGATATCAGCCACTTGGCTGAGCTACCATCACGTTGTGATGTCTGGGTCGCTTGTCTGAAAAATAATCTACACAGCAGCCTGGTATAATACAACACTGTTTAGTCTATGGGTCTTTTTGTTTTTACACACTTTCATTTAACTCACTGTCTGTCGTTGTTGTTGTCATTGTCGTTGTTGTATCCTCAAATCTTGTTACTCAATTTTAACTCACTTCCCAATGTGGTATCGACTGCAAACTTGGTATAATTTTGTCATACTGATGATAATACTTTATTCTATCATTAAAAAATAATATAAATATAGTTTTAAACTTTTTTTTATATGTTATGTTTCGGCTTGGCTCTAATTGTCCACACTAAACTAACGTTGGCTGTAATTGGCCACGGCCCCTTACGTTGTGGCAAACTTCGGGGCCACTTCCTGGAGTCGTGGAGTTCTGCCATTACTAGTAGGTTACATTTCATGAAAGCGTGTTTCTAATTTTTTTTATATTACTTTTTATATGGGTCTCTATGTGTATCTATGGGTCTCTATGTATCTCTATGGGTCTCTATGTATTTCTATGTGTATCTATGGGTCTTTATGTGTATCTATGGGTCTCTGTGTATCTCTATGGGTCTCTATGTATCTCTATGGGTCTCTGTGTATCTCTATGGGTCTCTGTGTATCTCTATGGGTCTCTGTGTATCTCTATGGGTCTCTATGTATCTCTATGGGTCTCTGTGTATCCATATGGGTCTCTGTGTATCTCTATGGGTCTCTGTGTATCTCTATGGGTCTCTGTGTATCTCTATGGGTCTCTGTGTATCTCTATGGGTCTCTGTGTATCTCTATGGGTCTCTATGCATCTCTATGGGTCTCTGTGTATCCCTATGGGTCTCTATGTATCTATATGGGTCTCCATGTGTATCTATGGGTCTCTATGTGTATTTATAGATTTGAAATCTAGAAATGTAGCCCCGCCCACCCCCCCAACACGTTCCATTCACTGGCTACCACATTCAGATGAGGCCCCCCCCCTCCCCTCTTAACTTGTATTTAAGAGCTCGTCTCTTGGAATTTTGCCTCACTTGATACAGCAAATTTAGCTGTGACGGTCCCAGCTGATGACGGAGACTTGTGTTGCCTCCGAAACGCCGTGATTTATTATTTTATTTCTATTATTTGTATTTTTTTTTCATTTTTACCTACGTGACTTTACCAAAAAAACCTAAGAGTATGAATCTCTATGTGTATCTCTATGCGTTTTAGATAATTGACCGCTGATATGAATGTTCACGTGGTTGAGCTGACATCACGTTGTGCTGGCCAGGGTCGCTTCTACAAAGAGAGCTACAACATCAGCTCTGCGGGGGCCGCCTTGATACCTGGCAATGTTTACAAACATTGTTTTTACACGATTTTATTTTTGAACTCACTTCGTCTGTTGTATCCTCAAAAAATAAATCTTGTAACTCAATTTTTACACACTTCCCAATGTGCTACCGACTGCAAACTTGGTCGAGGTATGTCATACTGATGACAACACGATATTCTATCATAACAAATCCAAAACATACATTTTTTTACATTTTACACGCTTTTATTTAACTTACTCTGTGTGTTGTCGTATCCTAAAATCGTGTAACTCAATTTCAACCGTATTCCCAATGTCGTATCGACTGCAAACTTGGTATAACTATGTCATACTGATGACAAGACTATATTCTATCATTGAAAATTAAAAATATGTAGAGAAGTTCCCACGGACGTACTCGGAGACGGAGATAAGTTATGGGCTTTCGCCGAGGGTTTATTACTGCTTAACAATAACACAGCAGGCTACACAACTCCCAGGGGTGAGGAGGGGTCCTACTCTGAGTGCGGGTCCCTGCCGGCTAGCTCCGGTCTCTCTCTCGTGTCGGATCGGGGACTCTGCCGACTCCACCGAGCGGAGAGAGAAGCACCTCTACGGCTACCACCGGCTTCTCCCCAGACTCACCACTCGATCCCCTCTCTCTACCCACTGGTTCCCTCTTCACCCTTCGTACTCTACCCGTTCCCACAGTGACCCCGCTTTCGTCACGGGGTCTCACTTAAGTACCCTAGGAGACGTGACGTCATCGCACTGAACGGCACACCTGACGTCACGTCCCCATTTTACTCCTCTACAACTATATATTTGTAAACAATTTTTTTTACGTCACGGCAAGCCTCGGGGAGCCACGCCCAGGGGCGGGGCATGTGGAAGGAGGGGGGAGGGGCGATGGAGGAAGGGGGCAGGGGGAGGGGCAGCTCGGACAGTACATTTCATTAGAGCGTGTTTAAAAAAAAAGTATTTTTAAATATTTAGTTTGGTGGAGGCGTTTTGCATGTGGAAGACGTGACTGATCGCATTGCATACGCTTAACACGAGCAGGGCACCAGTAACCTGTTACACCTGTTACACTTGTTACAAGACCGGTTCCCATACTGGACCACCCCACCCCCACTCACTCGCCTATCTCCCACCCACGTAACCCGTTCAACGAGGCCAGAGCAAAAGATAAAGGATCCCCCGTGTGACCTGTTCCAGGCTGCCGGGGCAAGTGCTGTTGGGCCACCACCAGCAGCAGCAGCAGCAACCCTGGGATGGTTGGCATGGTGGTGGTGGTGGTGGATAAAGTGGGGAGCGGTGGTGGTGGTGGTGGATAAAGTGGTGGTGGTGGTGGATAAAGTGGGGAGCGGTGGTGGTGGTGGATAAAGTGGTGGTGGTGGATAAAGTGGGGAGCGGTGGTGGTGGTGGTGGATAAAGTGGTGGTGGTGGTGGTGGTGGATAAAGTGGGGAGCGGTGGTGGTGGTGGTGGATAAAGTGGTGGTGGATAAAGTTGGGAGCGGTGGTGGTGGTGGTGGATAAAGTGGGGAGCGGTGGTGGTGGTGGTGGATAAAGTGGTGGTGGTGGTGGTGGTGGATAAAGTGGGGAGCGGTGGTGGTGGTGGTGGATAAAGTGGTGGTGGATAAAGTTGGGAGCGGTGGTGGTTGTGGTGGTGGTGGATAAAGTGGGGAGCGGTGGTGATAGCGATTATCCGAACCGGTTCTGGGCTTCCCCTAGGTCGGGTGAGTGGTGGGTGAGTGAATGGGTGAGTGGGTGGATGAGTGAATGAGTGGGTGGATGAGTGAGTGGGTGGATGAGTGAGTGAGTGGGTGGATGAGTGAGTGAGTGGGTGGGTGAGTGAGTGGGTGGGTGAGTGGGTGAGTGGGTGAGTGGGTGAGTGGGTGGGTGAGTGGGTGAGTGGGTGGGTGAGTGGGTGAGTGGGTGGGTGAGTGGGTGAGTGGGTGGGTGAGTGGGTGGGTGGGTGGGTGGGTGAGTGGGTGGGTGGGTGAGTGGGTGAGTGGGTGAGTGGGTGGGTGGGTGGGTGAGTGGGTGAGTGGGTGGGTGGGTGGGTGAGTGAGTGAGTGGGTGGGTGAGTGAGTGGGTGGGTGAGTGAGTGGGTGGGTGAGTGAGTGGGTGGGTGAGTGAGTGGGTGGGTGAGTGGGTGGGTGAGTGAGTGGGTGGGTGAGTGAGTGGGTGGGTGAGTGAGTGGGTGGGTGAGTGAGTGGGTGGGTGAGTGAGTGGGTGGGTGAGTGAGTGGGTGAGTGAGTGAGTGGGTGAGTGAGTGGGTGAGTGAGTGGGTGAGTGAGTGGGTGGGTGGATGAGTGAGTGGGTGGATGAGCCAGTCAATAATTGAGTGGTGGATGAGATGGTGAGCGAGTTGGTGTGTAACTCATGTGGTTCGTGGATGAATGAGTGATGTATTGAGTGGGTGACTGAATTAGTGGGTAAGTGAATGAGTGTGTTTGTGTGGGCTTTCATATGTGCTGCTATTTTGTAACAGCATACACCTCAACAGTCCGTGTGGGCTACACGGGGGATCTTTGTATTTGTTGTATATATTTGCATGTGTGTGTGTGTGCTTTTTACACACATACAGATAGAATGCATTTCACACACACACACAGATAGAATGTGAAACAACTGTGGACACTTTACAGACAACAGAGATCCGGGTCCAACCAGAGCTGAGTGGGTGGGTGAGTGGGTGGGTGAGTGGGTGGGTGAGTGGGTGAGTGAGTGGGTGAGTGAGTGGGTGAGTGAGTGGGTGAGTGAGTGGGTGAGTGGGTGAGTGGGTGGGTGAGTGGGGAGTGGGTGGGTGAGTGGGTGGGTGAGTGGGTGGGTGGGTGAGTGGGTGGGTGAGTGGGTGGGTGAGTGGGTGGGTGGGTGAGTGGGTGGGTGGATGAGTGGGTGGGTGGGTGGGTGAGTGGGTGGGTGGGTGAGTGGGTGGGTGGGTGAGTGAGTGGGTGGGTGAGTGAGTGGGTGAGTGGTTGGGTGAGTGGTTGGGTGAGTGGTTGGGTGAGTGGTTGGGTGAGTGAATGGTTGAGTGAGTGATTGGGTGAGTGAGTGGGTGAGTGAGTGGGTGAGTGAGTGGGTGAGTGAGTGGGTGAGTGAGTGGGTGAGTGAGTGAGTGGTTGAGTGAGCGAGTGTGTAAGTGAGTGGTTGAGTGAGTAGGTGGGTGAGTGATTGGGTGAGTGAGCGGGTGAGTGAGTGAGCGGGTGAGTGAGCGGGTGAGTGAGTGAGCGGGTGAGTGAGTGAGCGGGTGAGTGAGTGAGCTGGTGAGTGAGTGAGCGGGTGAGTGAGTGAGCGGGTGTGTGAGTGAGCGAGTGGGTGAGTGGTTGGGTGAGTGGTTGAGTGAGTGAGTGAGTGTGTGAGTGAGTGAGTGGGTGAGTGAGAGGTCGCACCGTACGCAGCCAACCGTGCGAATCGGAGGTGCGGGCGGGCAGGGCGGTGGAAGGACACCAAACTCAACGCACGAAAAACCCACGAGCATTCGCAGTGCAACGCAGAGCTCACGGCTTACACCATCAGCGGACATCTCTCCCGCTTCTCTCTCTCTCTCGTGTTCCACCCAACCGCACTGACCGGCGCGGGGAAGTATGGCTGGCACGACGCTGCATCCGCGCCAATGACGGATTTGATTGCTCGGCCCAGGGGACTACCCCCCCACACACACACACACACGGGCTGGCACGGTTGGCTAGGTACGGTGTGAAAGAAGTTCAACACACGTGTACACACACAGACTCCCAGACACCCACATACACCCAGACCCATAGAGACCCACAGACACTCATAGAAACCTACAGACACCCACAGAGACCCACAGACACACCCAGACACACATAGAGACCCCCAAACACCCACAGAGACCCACAGACACTCAGAGACCCACAGACACCCATAGAGACCCACAGATACACTCAGAGACCCACAGAGACCCACAGACACCCATAGAGACCCACAGACACCCATAGAGACCCACAGACACACTCAGAGACCCACAGACACCCATAGAGACCCACAGACACCCAGAGACCCACAGACACTCAGAGACCCACAGACACCCACAGAGACCCACAGAGACCCACAGACACCCACAGACACCCACAGAGACCCCCAGACACCCATAGAGACCCACAGACCCATAGAAACCCACAGAGACCCATAGAGACCCACAGACACCCATAGAGACCCACAGACACACAGCTACAGGTGAAGCTACACACACTCACACAGACTCAGATAAATACAAAGGACAAAGATCCCCTGTATAGCCTTAACAGACTGTAGGGGCAAGTGCTGTTAGCGAGCACCTATAAAGGCCGGCACGGTACACGAGGGGGTGGGTGGCCAGCATCACGCCCGACTGCCTTTGTCTCCCCAGTGGCGATGTTTACACACCGCACCAGGTACTCGTTTGAGGCTGAGTCGACCTAGCGCGCTAACCGCTACACCACTGCTCCCCCATCAGATACATACATACACACACAGATACAGACACGAATACGGCACACACACACACACTCCCACAAACAAATACACCCACACCGACACACAGACTCACCGATACACACACCTATATATACACACACAGATACATAACCTCACACGGATATACACACACACACAGACACACACAGACAGACACACAGACAGACACACAGACAGACACACACACAGACACACACACAGACACACACGGATATACACACACAAAGGCACACACACACACAGACACACACACAGACACACACACACAGACACACAGCTACACACAGACACACACACACAGACACACAGCTACACACAGACACACACACACAAAGGCACACACACACACACAGCTACACACACACACAGCTACACACACACACAGGCACACACTCTGGAGTGTGGTGCTAATGAGGGGTGGGTGTGGTTATCACCGCCATCACCATGGCGAGCAGGCGAGTCAATGCAAAGACCTTTGCTCACTGCACACACCTCACCCACACAGGTACACACACAAAGGTACACACACACAGGTACACACACACAGGTACACACAGGTACACACACATACACACACACAGGCACGCACACACACAGGTACAGAGACACAGGTACACACAGGTATACACACACACAGGTATACACACACACACAGGTACACACAGGTACAGAGACACAGGTACACACAGGTACACACACAGGTACACACACAGGTACACACACACAGGTACACACACAGATACACATACAGACACACACAGGTACACACACAGGTACAGAGACACAGGTACACACAGGTACACACACACAGGTACACACACACACAGGTACACACACAGGTACACACACAGGTACAGAGACACAGGTACACACAGGTACACACACATACACACACACAGGCACACAGGTACAGAGACACAGGTACACACAGGTATACACACACACAGGTATACACACACAGGTACAGAGACACAGGTACACACAGGTACACACAGGTACACACACACACAGGTACAGAGACACAGGTACACACAGGTATACACACACAGGTATACACACACACAGGTACACACACAGGTACAGAGACACAGGTACACACACAGGTACACACACAGGTACACACACAGGTACACACACGTACACACACAGGTACACACACAGATACACATACAGACACACACAGGTACACACACAGGTACAGAGACACAGGTACACACAGGTACACACACACAGGTACACACACACAGGTACACACACAGGTACAGAGACACAGGTACACACACAGGTACACACACATACACACACACAGGCACACAGGTACAGAGACACAGGTACACACAGGTATACACACACACAGGTATACACACACAGGTACAGAGACACAGGTACACACAGGTACACACAGGTACACACACAGGTACACACACACAGGTACACACACACAGGTACACACAGGTACACACAGGTACACACACACAGGTACACACACAGATACACATACAGACACACACAGGTACAGAGACACAGGTACACACACAGGTACACACACATACACACACAGGCACACACACAGATACACATACAGACACACACACACAGGTACAGACACACACAGGTACAGACACACACAGGTACAGGTACACACACAGGTACACACACAGGTACACACAGACACACACACAGGTACACACACACAGGTACACAGACACACACACAGGTACACACACACAGGTACACAGACACACACACAGGTACACACACACAGGTACACACACACAGGCACACAGACACACACACAGGTACACACACACAGGCACACAGGTACACACACACATGCACACAGGTACAAACACAGGCACACAGGTACACACACAGGCACACAGGTACACACACAGGCACACAGGTACACACACAGGCACACAGGTACACACACACACAGGCATAAACAGGTATACACACAGACACACACACAGATACACACACACACAGGTACACACAGACACACACACAGGTACACACAGGTACACACACACAGGTATACACAGGCACAGGTACACACACACAGGTATACACAGGCACAGGTACACACACAGGTACACACACAGGCACACACACACAGGTACACACACAGGCACACACACACAGGTACACACGCACAGGTACAGGTACACATAGGTACACACACACACAGGTACACACACACAGGTACACACACACACAGGTACACATACACACACACAGGTACACACACAGGCACACACAGGCACACAGGTACACACACACAGGTACACACACGTACACACACACAGAGGTACACACAGGTACACACAGAGGTACACGCACACAGGTACACACACAGGAGGGGGGGGAGGAGGAGGGGGGAGGAAGAGGGGGGATAGGGGGGGGGCTGAGGGGGAGAGTAGGAGGGGGGGACAACACCACGCCCGGCCGCCTTTGTCTCCCCGGGTGCGTGCGCACTCACCGATTAGACACGCCGAGAGGAGCAGCAGCAGAGAGGCGTTCATGGCGACTCTGAGGCGGGAAGCTGCGCCCAGTCTCCAGCGACTCGGTGTGAGACCCAGAGAGAGACACAGAGAGACACAGAGAGACAGAGATACAGGGACAGAGAGTCAGAGAGAGACACAGATAGATACAGAGACAGAGAGAGACCCAGAGAGACAGAGACACAGAGACAGAGAGACACAGGGACAGATAGACAGAGAGACTCAGAGAGACACAGAGACTCAGAGAGACAGAGACCCAGAGAGAGACCCAGAGAGACAGAGACCCAGAGAGAGACACAGAGACACAGAGAAGAGACAGAGAGACACAGAGACAGAGATACAGAGAGACTGAGACTGAGAGACAGAGACCCAGAGAGAGACTGAGAACCCTCACAGGGAGAGAGATCTACACCGAGAGAGAGAGAGATCTACACTAAAAGAGAGATCTACACTAAGAGAGAGATCTACACCGAGAGAGAGATCTACACTAAAGAGAGATCTCCACTAAGAGAGCTCTACACTAAGAGAGAGATCTACACCACTCAGAGAGATCTCCACCGAGAGAGAGATCTAGAGACTTGGAGAGAGAGAGAGATCTCCACTAAGAGAGAGATCTCCACTAACAGAGCGCGACTCTGAATCTCTCCCCTCCCCCACTATTCACTTGCCCCTCCCCCGCCCCCTTCGCCTCAACCCCGAGGTGACCTCATCCGCGTGACGTCACGGGCGCCGTGCAGCCACACCCGGGGGTGACGTCACCGGCAGGTGAGAGAAGGAGTGACGTCACCGTCAGGTGAGTGAGAGGAGATGACGTCACTGCCGGGATTAGGTTGTGCGACGTCACCGGCAGGTGAGAGAAGGGTGACGTCACCGGCAGGTGTTTGACGGAAGTGACGTCACCGGCAGGTGAGTGAGGGAAGTGACGTCACCGCCAGGCTGGAGAACAGGCGACGTCATCCACCAGGAGAGGATACAAGTATTACGTCACCCGCACGTTGGAGAGGTCGTGACGTCACCCGCCAAGTGAGCGAGATAAGTGACGTCACCACCCAGGTGAGATGTGCGTGACGTCACCGCCGGGTGACAGAAGAAGTGACGTCACCGACCGTGTAAGAGTGTGTACACTCAGCCTTGAACGAGTAACCTGGGCGTGGCGTGCGTAGCGAAACGTCGCCACTGGGGAGACAAAGGCGAACGGGCGTTACACCCACCCCCCTCTGGGCGTGCCACAGTGGCCGGTAGCCTTCATATGTAGCCTTCATAGGTAGCATATTCTTAGGTTTTTTTGGTAAAGTCACGTAGGTAAAAAACTTAAATTAATAAAATAAAACAAAATAAAAAATTTCGATTTAAAGTTTTCGTGACTGCAGGGATTCATCTGCTTGGTTCTTTCGGTAAAGTCACGTAGAAGGGAAATAATAAAATAATAAAAATAAAACATAATAAAATCAAATAATTATTTTATTACTTCCCTTCTACGTGACTTTACCGAAAGAACCAAGAAAATAAAAAATCATGACGTTTTTTTTTTACTTGATACAGCTGTCGTGGCTGTGACGGTTCCACCTGAAGACGGAAGCTTGTGTTGCCTCCGAAACGTCGTGATTTTTATTTTGTTTATTTTACTTTTATGAATTTTCATTTTTTTCCCGACGTGACTTTACCGAAAAAACCTAAGAGTATGAATCCTTGCAGTCACGAAAGCTTCACATCTAGAATTCATAGGTAGCCTTCATAGGCGCTGCTGCTGCTGCTACGAACAGCCTCTTGCCTCCTCAGTCTGTTGGAGGCCGTCCATAAATGACGTCACGCGATTTTGGACGATTTTTGACCCCCCATCTCGTCACTCGGCGTCATAAAATGCCAGACCCCCCCCCTCAAATATGACGTCACAAAGCCCTGCCCCCCCAAAAAAAGATAAAACATGCTTCAAATCGTATTCTTAGGTTTTTTCGGTAAAGTCACGTAGGTAAAAAATTTTAATTAATGAAAGTAAAATTAAAATAAAATTAAAAATCACGACGTTTCGGAGGCAACACAAGCCTCCGTCTTTAATTTTAATTTTCTACCTACGTGACTTTACCGAAAAAGCCTAAGAATATGAATCCTTGCAGTCACGAAAGCTTCAAATCTAGAATGAATACCCTCTACGGGGAGGAATTCCACCTATCTGTTAGAGTTTTTCATTTACTTGATACAGCTGTCGTGCTTTCGATTTAAAGCTTTCGTGACTGCAGGGATTCATCTTCTTGGTTCTTTCGGTAAAGTCACGTAGAATTGAAATAATAAAATAATAAAAATACAACTTAATAAAATACAATTCTCACGACGTTTCGGCCACAACGCAAGCAGCCGTCCTCAGGTGAAGAACAGGTCTGTCGAGAAGACAGAGTCAGACTGTCTTCTCGACAGACCTACAAGCTATGCTTACAGCTATGCTTGCGTTGTGGCCGAAATGTGAGAATTTTATTATGTTTTATTTATTTTATTATTTTATTATTTCCGTCGCAGCAATCGTGCTGTGATGGTTCCACCTGAAAATGGAAGCTTGTGTTGCCTCCGAAACGTCGTGATTTTTTATTTATTTTTATTTTACTTTAATTAATTTTAATTTTTTACCTACATGACTTTACTGAAAAAACCTAAGAATATGATTCCTTGCAGCCACGAAAGCTTCAAATCTGGAATGCTTCAAATCGCTTTAAACTATTGTCATTGTAGTGCGTATTTAATGCGGCGCTGCACTCTGATGTTGTAGGAGAAAACATTTATTAAAACGTATATTTAATTAAGTAGAACGTATTGTCTATATTCATTTAAAGTTGCGCATTTTTACGTGACGTCACATTTCTCAAACCCCCCCCCCCCCCCATCGTCACAAATGTCTGACCCCCCCCCACCCACCTAGGTGCGTGACGTCATTTATGGACGGCCCCCTACACAAATATATAAATAATAAGGCGTCCATACCAAATATAAATTGCTTTAAAGTAGCCATTTAATTTATTAATTGATGTCGATTTTGATACAGACGTCCACTGTCACCGGATCTGAGTACGCGTGGAAAATGTGGAATTGAGTGGACAACGGGAAATGGACGAAATTGTGATTGCAAGATTTGACCGCGACAAGCAGAGGAATCAACTTGTTGGTTCTTTCGGTAAAGTCTCGTAGAATGGAAATAATAAAATAATAAAAATAATACAATAAAATAATATGCTATATTATTTTATGTAGAATGGAAATAATAAAATAATAAAAAATAATTTAATTAAATAATATACTTTATTATTTAATGTTTTATTTTTATTATTTTATTATTTCCATTCTACGTGACTTTACCGAAAGAACCAAGAAGATGAATCCCTGCAGTCACGAAAGATTTAAATCAGAGGAATCAAGTTCAGTGAAACTGTTGGAAATAAAAGATCGATTTACGGGGAGACAAAGGCGGCCGGGCGTGCCACAGTGGCCGGTAGACTTCATAGGCGGGGCTGCCACTTACTAGGAACAACCTTTTTCGATTAAAAGCTTTCGTGACTGCAGGGATTCATAGGAACAGCCTCTTGCCACGTCAGTCTGTTGGGGGCTATAGCACGGGACGGGAGGGGTGGTGTGGGGTGTGGGGGTAGAGTGGTATGGGGGTGGTGTGGGGGTGGGGTGGTGTGGGGGTAGTGTGGGGGTGGAGTGGTGGTGTGGGGTGGTGGTGTGGGGTTGGTGTGGGGTGGGGGTAGTGTGGGGGTGGTGTGGGGTGGTGTGTGGGGTGGTGGTGTGGTGTGAAGTGTGGGGTGGTGTGTGGGGTGGTGGTGTGGGGTGGGGTGAAGTGTGGGGTGGTGTGTAGGGTGGTGTGGGGTGGTGTGGGGTGAAGTGTGGGGGGCACCTTCCCACGCCCTCTTCCGAGACCACATTCGCTTGGCGTGCACGGACCTTGGTGGTGGTGGTGCTGATGCTGTTGATGTTGATGATGATGTTGATGATGTTGATGGTGCTGTTGATGGTGCTGTTGGTGATTGATGATGCTGTTGCTGATGCTGTTGGTGAATGATGCCGATGCTGCTGATGATGCCGATGCTGCTGATGATAATGCTGCTGCTGATGATGTTAATGATGCTGATGCTGATGATGCTGATGATGACGCTAATGATGCTGATGATAATGCTGCTAGTTTAGATCTTAAGTTTTCGTGACTTCTTTCGGTAAAGTCACGTAGGTATAAAAACCGTTTTTTTTATAAAATTGTCCACTAAAGTAATTGTATTTCTTGCTGTGGTTTCCCCACCTGATGACGGAAGCTTGTGTTGCTTCCGAAACGTTGCGATTTAATTTATTTTGATTATTTTTAATTTAGAAAAATTGTTTTTATAAAAAAGTATTTTATTTTATTTTATACCTACGTGACTATACCGAAAGAACCTTAGAAGATAATGCTGCTGATGCTGATGATTCTGATGATGATGCCACTAATGCTGCTGGCGGTGGTGATGCTGCTGCTGCTGCAAAACGACCTCACTCGCACGACCTGCAGAGCACAATCCGTTTATTCAGCACGAACAAATACAGAAACGGACTCATAGACAATTACAGGTGTGTCCTTCTCTCTCTCTCTCACAAGTTCAAGATGGCTGTGACGGTGGGGTTCAAGATGGCCGTGTCGGTGGGGTTCAAGATGGCCGTGTCGGTGGGGTTCAAGATGGCCGTGTCAGTGGGGTTCAAGATGGCCGTGTCAGTGAGGTTCAAGATGGCCATGTCAGTGGGGTTCAAGATGGCCGTGTCAGTGGGGTTCAAGATGGCCGTGTCTGTGTGGTTCAAGATGGCCGTGTCGGTGGGGTTCAAGATGGCCGTGTCGGTGGGGTTCAAGATGGCCGTGTCGGTGGGGTTCAAGATGGCCGTGTCAGTGGGGTTCAAGATGGCCGTGACAGTGAGGTTCAAGATGGCCGTGTCAGTGGGGTTCAAGATGGCCGTGTCAGTGGGGTTCAAGATGGCTGTGTCGGTGAGGTTCAAGATGGCCGTGTCAGTGGGGTTCAAGATGGCCGTGATGGTGGGGTTCAAGATGGCCGTGTCAGTGGGGTTCAAGATGGCCGTGTCAGTGGGGTTCAAGATGGCCGTGTCGGTGGGGTTCAAGATGGCCGTGTCAGTGGGGTTCAAGATGGCCGTGTCGGTGAGGTTCAAGATGGCCGTGTCGGTGAGGTTCAAGATGGCCGTGTCGGTGGGGTTCAAGATGGTCGTGTCAGTGGGGTTCAAGATGGCCGTGTCAGTGGGGTTCAAGATGGCCGTGTCAGTGAGGTTCAAGATGGCCGTGACGGTGGGGTTCAAGATGGCCGTGTCGGTGGGGTTCAAGATGGCCGTGTCAGTGGGGTTCAAGATGGCCGTGTCAGTGGGGTTCAAGATGGCCGTGTCGGTGGGGTTCAAGATGGCCGTGACGGTGAGGTTCAAGATGGCTGTGTCAGTGGGGTTCAAGATGGCCGTGTCGGTGGGGTTCAAGATGGCCGTGTCAGTGGGGTTCAAGATGGCCGTGTCAGTGGGGTTCAAGATGGCCGTGTCAGTGGGGTTCAAGATGGCCGTGTCAGTGGGGTTCAAGATGGCCGTGTCAGTGGGGTTCAAGATGGCTGTGTCGGTGAGGTTCAAGATGGCCGTGTCGGTGAGGTTCAAGATGGCCGTGTCAGTGGGGTTCAAGATGGCCGTGTCGGTGGGGTTCAAGATGGCCGTGTCAGCTACACTGAGCCATCGCCAGGTGAGAGAGATGTGTCCAAAGTGAACAACTGTTTCATAATCATCTTGGCAAAATGTGCGCTTGTGTGTGTGTCCCTGTGTGTGTCTGTCTGTGTGTGTGTTCTTGTGTGTGTGTCTGTTTGTGCATGTGTACTTCTCTATATGTCTTTATGTCCGTGTGTGCTAGCCGCTAACAGCACTTGCCCCAATAGTATGTTAAAGCTATACGTGTGTGAGTGTGTATTTGTTTTGTGTGTATGTGTGTCTTTGTCTCTGTGTGTGTCTGTGTGTGTCTGTGGGTGTCTGTGTGTATGCATCCCTGTGTCTTTGTCTCTGTGTATCTGTGTGTGTCTTTGTGTGTCTGTGTGTTTGTATGTGTGTCATTGTCTCTGTGTGTCTGTGTGTCTGTGTGTTTGTTTGTGTGTATGTGTGTCTTTGTCTCTGTGTATCTGTGTGTGTCTGCGTGTTTGTATGTACGCGTAAATACACAACAACCAAAACACCATCAACACCATCACCACCTCCACTCTCATTCCCACCACCATCTCCACTGTCTCCATTTAAATCACATCTCATTACCACCGTCATCACCACCATCGTCATCATCATCATCACCACCATCATCACCACCAGCATTACCACCATCATCACCACCAGCATTACCAGCATCATCATCATCATCACCGTCACCACGATCATCACCGTCACCACGATCATCACCACCACCACCACCATCTCCACCATCGTCATCACCACCATCATCGCCACCATCATCACCACCAACATCAAACTCATCCAAATCATCGGCGAAATCCGGCACTGACTTCTTGGCCACCACATTGTCCAGCTTCTGCCCGGACAGATAGGGGTTGAGAAGCATCTGCCACAGAGAGAGACCGGGTGAGAGTGAGACACAGGGTGAGGTTGAGTGGCTGAGTGAGTGGCTGAGTGAGTGGGTGAGTGAGTGGGTCAGTGAGTGGGTGAATGAGTGGGTGAGTGAGTGGGTGAGTGAGTGGGTGAGTGAGTGAGTGGGTGAGTGAGTGAGTGGGTGAGTGAGTCGGTGAGTGAGTAAAAGAGTGAGTGGGTGAGTGAGTGGGTGAATGGGTGGGTGAGTGTGTGAGTGGGTGAGTGAGTAAGAGCGTGAGATGAGTGAGTGTGTGAGTATGAGCGAGGGGGTGAATGGGTGGGTGTGTGAGTAAGAGTGAGTGGGTGATGAAGTGGGTGAGTGAGTCTATGAGTGAGTGGGTGAGTGAGTGGGTGAGTGAGTGTGTGAATGGGTGAGTGAGTGGGCAAATGGGTGAGTGTGTGAGTAAGAGAGTGAATGGTTGAGTGAGTGTGTGAGTGGGTGAGTGAGTGTGTGAGTGGGTGAGTGAGTGTGTGAATGGGTGAGTGAGTGGGCAAATGGGTGAGTGTGTGAGTAAGAGAGTGAATGGTTGAGTGAGTGTGTGAGTGGGTGAGTGAGTGGATAAATGGGTGAGTGTGTGAGTAAGAGAGTGAATGAGTGAGTGGGTGAATGGGTGAGTGTGTGAGTCGGTGAGTGAGTGGGTGAGTGAGTGATTAAGAGATTGAGTGACTGTACTATGTCTAGGGGCAGCTTTAGGGGTAGGGTCAGTTTTAGGGATAGAGTCAATGTTAGGGGTAGTGTTAGTGGTAGTGTTAATGTGAGGGGTAGTGTTAGTGTCTTACCCTCTCTTCCAGGAATAGCTCAGAGGAAGGGTCATTCCTCTTCAGAACCTAACAGGGAAAAATCAGAGGGATCACAATGATGGTGCCACAAAAACTCAACACAGACCCACAGAGTCACACAGACGCACATACTGACACACATACTGACACACAGACTCGCACAGAGACACACAGAGACACACAGACTCACACAGAGACACACAGACTCACACAGAGACATACAGACTCACACTTAGACAACCAGACTCACACAGACTCACAAAGAGACACACAGACACACAAAGTCACAGAGTCACACAGACATACATACTGACACACAGACTGACACACAGACTCACACAGAGACACACAGACTCACAGAGACACACAGACTCACACAGAGACATACAGACTCACACCTAGACACCCAGACTCACACAGACTCACAAAGAGACACACAGACACACAGAGTCACAGAGTCACACAGACACAAATACTGACACACATACAGACTGACACACAGACTCACACAGAGACACACAGACTCACACAGAGACACACAGACTTACACAGAGACATACAGACTCACACAGAGACACACAGACTCACACAGAGACACACAGACTCACACAGACTCACACAGAGACACACAGACTCCCACAGACATATAGACTCACACAGAGACACACAGAGACTCACACAGAGACACATACACTCTCATACAGACACACAAAGACTCACACAGAGACTCACACAGAGACACACACAGAGGCTCACACGGAGACACACACAGAAACTCACACAGACACACACAGAGACACATAGACTCACACACAGACACACAAAGACTCACACAGAGACTCCCACATAGACACACACAGAGACTCACACAGACTCACACAGAGACTCACACAGACACAGACTCTCACACAGAGACACACAGACTCACACACAGACTCACGCAGAGACTCACACAGACTCACACAGAGACTCACACAGAGACACAGAGACACACAGAAACTCACCTGTGAGTGAGAGTTCACGATGGCCGCTCTGTTCTGATAGTCGCGGCTAAAGGCAGCTGTGTCCGGCATCCGCTCGATACACCCGTCAGAGGCTACACACAGCAGCAGCAGCATCATCAGCATCATCATCAGCATCAGCAGCAACATCATCAATCAGCAACAGCATCATCAGCAAGAGTATAACCAGCATCAGCATCATCAGCAACAGCATCATCAGCAACAGCATCATCAGCAACAGTATAATCAGCATCATTAGCAACAGCATCATCAGCAGCAGCATCATCAACAGCAGCAGCATCATCAACAGCAGGAGCATCAGCAGCAGCAGCATCATCATTAATCAGCAGCAGCATCATCAGCAACAGCATCATCAACAGTATAATCAGCAACAGCATCATCAGCAGCATCAACAGCATCATCAGCAGCAGCAGCATCATCAGCATCATCAGCAGCAACAGCATCATCAGCAACATTACACTTTGATGCTGGCAAAAAGGTCCTATGATGTTGCTGCTCACCCGAGCTATGAATGCTCTGATACGTGTGTGGCATTGTATAAATATTATTTTTTATTAAATATTTCTACCTACGTGACTTTACCGAAAGAACCAAAGAGTTTAGTGACATTGTCGTTGTGCTGTCCGCTATATAAGGCGGTGAGCCGGTGGGCTCGGGGTTGAGTGTTTAGCTTAAGCCAGTGAAGAAAGAAGACCGGCTAGATAGGCCATGGGACTCCCCTGGATCGCTGTCCTTATAAGGACCGACCAGGGCAAGCCAGTGGCGTGGCCCCGAGAGCCCAGAGCCGATGCTCTTGTAAGAGCCGGTCTGGTGACTAAGGGTGCCGTGATTCCAGCTTGGCCAGAGCTGGATCAGCTAGCCTCCCCTAGCTCTGTAGTGGAGGACCTGGGAGTAGGCTAGCCGGGATAGAGTTACTGGGATCTCCCTGTTAGACGGGTGAGGGGGCCGATACCCCTTCGAGTGGTGTGTACCTTGGCCTGTATTGAGTGAAACGTTTAATAAATAAGTGTGCCTCCGACTATGTCGTCCACGTCTCATTGAACCTACTACACTGGCATTAAGGTCCCCTTTTGTAGCTGCTCAGCCCGATATATGAATGCTCTGATACGTGTGGGATTGTCCTTGTGCTGTTTCGCCTTTTGGCATTCTCTGGTCTGACACTGGCATTGAGACTCGGCTCTAAAGATGGCTTCCGTCTCTGGTATAGACCAATCACATATCTGCATTTGTCATCAATATGCTAAATTCCTATGTTGATATGTAAACTCCTTTGTCAAGGCGGTCTGCTCCTCGGACCCGGCTTAAAAATACGCTGCCAAGCTTGGCGGTGTTCATTACGATGCTGTCTTTCCAACAGAGCTGTTCTTTACCTGAGGACGGCTGCTTGCGTTGTGGCCGAAACGTCGTGAGAATTTTATCTTATTATGTTTTATTTTTATAATTGTATTATTTCCCTTCTACATGACTTTACCGACAGAACCAAGAATATGAGTCCATGCAGTCACGAAAGCTTTAAATAAACAAAAACAATGCCACATAACACAACAGTTATATTGTTACCCTTTGGTCCTTTCGTTAAAGTCACGAAGAAAGAAAATAACTTTACCGAAAGAACCAAAGAATAATCCTTGCAGTCAAAGGAAACTTCAAATCAAGTTTAGTTACATCGTTATTAAAGACAATGCCATTCAAAATTATTGGAGCAATGTTTTTGTTTGCATGCGCGTTGCGTGGTAAACGCAGTCGCCTGATTCTTTGCTAAAGGTTTCCGTTTGGTGTTTGAACATCTTAACACAAGCTCCTGTTTTATTGGCAGAAATGGTAAAACCACGCCAGAGGTCGCAAACGGGTTTTGATTCCTTACCCGTACCCGTACCCGGCTGCACCAGGGTCGCAAACGGGTACCCGTACCCGTACCCTACCCGATACCCAGCTACCTGTACCCGGCCGGGTATCAGGTAGGGTACGGGTACCCGATTGCGACCTTTGGGATGAAGCCATGTTGCAGGCGCGCGTGGGTTGATTCTAGAAACTTGAATTGTGAGAAGAGACAAGACGTTGGGAAATGAGTGACAAACGGTTACTCACCAGTGACTCACGGCCTACCCGTACCCGGCCGCACCAGGGTTGCAAACGGGTACCCGTATCCGTACCCGGCCGGGTACGGGTAGCCGGGTATCGGGTAGGGTACGGGTATCGGGTACCCGGTTGCGACCTCTGAACCACGCCTATTTCATACTTTTGTAGTGACATCGGGGATGTCACTGTATGGTGCCAGCCTGGGTGGGGGGGCCGTGGCGTGCGATGTCCTTACATCGTGGACAGCACCGTGTGAGTGGCTGTGTGAGGCTGGCTTTAGCATAGCACGGTGTACGATGCACCGTCATCGCGTACACCCCGTAGCTGGGTGTAGTACCAGCCCTAGCGGGGCTTGGTGAGAGCTGGGATAGCGCGAGCACCACGCATGATGTGCAGTGCGGGGCTCCCACAATGGGAATGGGGAGAGTGTCAGCCCATGGACAGGGTTGCCCCGGGCCATGGCACTCTGGTTGACCCCGTAGACACGTGATCCGGAGTGTCCACAGAGAGGGCCCCAGGTGGGAGGGCTAGGGGGTGATCACGTGTCCAGGAAGAGCTCTCAAGAGGGAGTTAGAACGCTCGAGAAGGTGGGCGGGGCCGAGGGTGGAGCCAGCCCCGACCCGGGAGGATAAAAGGTGGGTCCCTGAGAGGGACCCGGGTTGCTTCGTCCTACAAGCTGGAAGCTCAACATCTACAAGCTGGAAGCTCCATGTCTACAAGCTGGAAGCTCCACGTCCTACAAGCTGGAAGCTCTACGTCTACAAGCTGGAAACTCAACTTCTACAAGCTGGAAGTTCCACGTCTACAAGCTGGAAGCTCCACGTCTACAAGCTGGAAGCTCTACGTCTACAAGCTGGAAACTCAACATCTACAAGCTGGAAGTTCCACGTCTACAAGCTGGAAGCTCCACGTCTACAAGCTGGAAGCTCCACGTCTACAAGCTGGAAGCTCTACGTCTACAAGCTGGAAGCTCCACGTCTACAAGCTGGAAGCTCCACGTCTACAAGCTGGAAGCTCCACGTCCTACAAGCTGGAAGCTCAACATCCACAAGCTGGAAGCTCCACGTCTACAAGCTGGAAGCTCCACATCTACAAGCTGGAAGCTCCACATCTACAAGCTGGAAGCTCCACGTCTACAAGCTGGAAGCTCAACATCTACAAGCTGGAAGCTCCATGTCTACAAGCTGGAAGCTCCATGTCTACAAGCTGGAAGCTCCATGTCTACAAGCTGGAAGCTCAACATCTACAAGCTGGAAGCTCCACGTCTAGAAGCTGGAAGCTCCACGTTCTACAAGCTGGAAGCTCCACGTCTACAAGCTGGAAGCTCCACATCTACAAGCTGGAAGCTCAACATCTACAAGCTGGAAGCTCCACGTCTACAAGCTGGAAGCTCCACGTCTACAGGCTGGAAGCTCCACGTTTACAAGCTGGAAGCTCAACATCTACAAGCTGGAAGCTCCACGTCTACAAGCTGGAAGCTCCACGTCTACAGGCTGGAAGCTCCACGTTTACAAGCTGGAAGCTCCACGTCTACAAGCTGGAAGTTCCACGTCTACAGGCTGGAAGCTCCACGTCTACAAGCTGGAAGCTCCACGTCTACAGGCTGGAAGCTCCACGTTCTACAAACTGGAAGCTCCACGTTCTACAAACTGGAAGCTCCACGTCTACAAGCTGGAAGCTCCACGTCTACAAGCTGGAAGCTCCACGTCTACAAGCTGGAAGCTCCACATCTACAAGCTGGAAGCTCCACGTCCTACAAGCTGGAAGTTCTAAATCTACAAGCTGGAAGCTCCACGTCTACAAGCTGGAAGCTCCACGTCTACAAGCTGGAAGCTCCACGTCCACAAGCTGGAAGCTCAACATCTACAAGCTGGAAGCTCCACGTCTACAAGCTGGAAGCTCCACGTCTACAAGCTGGAAGCTCTACGTCTACAAGCTGGAAGCTCCACGTCTACAAGCTGGAAGCTCCACGTCTACAAGCTGGAAGCTCCACATCTACAAGCTGGAAGCTCCACGTCCACAAGCTGGAAGCTCAACATCTACAAGCTGGAAGCTCCACGTCTACAAGCTGGAAGCTCCACGTCTACAAGCTGGAAGCTCTACGTCTACAAGCTGGAAGCTCCACGTCTACAAGCTGGAAGCTCCACGTCTACAAGCTGGAAGCTCCACGTCTACAAGCTGGAAGCTCAACATCCACAAGCTGGAAGCTCCACGTCTACAAGCTGGAAGCTCCACGTCTACAAGCTGGAAGCTCCACGTCTACAAGCTGGAAGCTCAACATCTACAAGCTGGAAGCTCCACGTCTACAAGCTGGAAGCTCCACGTCTACAAGCTGGAAGCTCCACGTCTACAAGCTGGAAGCTCAACATCTACAAGCTGGAAGCTCCACGTCTACAAGCTGGAAGCTCCACGTCTACAAGCTGGAAGCTCTACGTCTACAAGCTGGAAACTCAACATCTACAAGCTGGAAGCTCCACGTCTACAAGCTGGAAGCTCCATGTCTACAAGCTGGAAGCTCCACGTCTACAAGCTGGAAGCTCAACATCTACAAGCTGGAAACTCCACGTCCTACAAGCTGGAAGCTCTACGTCTACAAGCTGGAAGCTCCACGTCTACAAGCTGGAAGCTCCACGTCTACAAGCTGGAAGCTCCACGTCTACAAGCTGGAAGCTCCACGTCTACAAGCTGGAAGCTCCACGTCTACAAGCTGGAAGCTCCACGTCCTACAAGCTGGAAGCTCCACGTCTGAAGAGGCATCAACACGTGGCCGGGGACCCGAGTGAGGGTCCGACCCTTCGTAGCTGTAACTTCTCCGTATGGTGTAGTTAGCTGGGTGGTCAACACCCGAGGCTGTATCTGGTAAAGGGGCAGTTGCCCCTTTGTATAAACGTGCTGCGAATAAATGTGTTGCCTCTGAAGAATAACGTCTGCGACTCGGTTTGACTCACTACACTTTGATACTTGTGGACCGCGTGGCCCCCTTCCTCTGTTCGTTCCCGTTCTGACCACGTGTCGTTCGTCTCCACCCCTATTTAATACCCGGGTCACGTGGTACGCTTCAGCCAATCCTCGTTAGCCTGCATCGAATCTTCCAGGCTCCCTCGTCAGCTGCCGGCACCACGCCCCTGACTCATCTCCCCATTGGCTGAGGCCAAAGCCAGCAGAACCAATCCTCTACTTACAGCTGTCACCTCTCCATCACGTCAGGGCCACGCCCCTAGGCTTCCCCCCATTGGCTGTAAACCAGGACCGGCAGAGCCAATCACCATGACGAGTTGTGATACGTCAGTGAGCCGGATATATCCTCATAGTACACTGGCAACAACAAATAAGTATAACCCGTAAAAACAAAGTGTTTCACTAGAAATCCTTTACATGCGTGGCGGCTAGAGTCCTCTCGTCCTCTGGCTTGAGATGGCTGCCACCTATGGGTCAGATGATTGCATTGCACCATTAAGCAATTGGTAATTAAATATAATATTTTTGTCCTAAAAAGTGTACAAATTTTGAATTTTTTTTTCACGAACATTAATTGTCACGCACAACGAGTCTGTGTGGAAAATGTCAGCTCAATTGGATCACGGGAAGTGGGGTAAAAAACGACCGAAAGATTTGCACGGTCGTAAGCAAGCAAGAAAGCACGCAAGCACGCAAGCAAGCAAGCGAACTTAATATAAAGGATTTAAAAAAGGTCCCGTATCGATGCTGATCCTGGCCATGGTAACGTGGAGTTTACCGGAGAGGCCGCGAGAGCACGGGTTGGGTGGCTCCGGGTATCGCTGGGCTCCGTGGCTCTCTCTGCCTCCCCCCGCGTCTCCGCCCAGAGCCGTCACCACGTTGCTAATGTCGCCCAGGGGACCCAGATGCTGGAGGCCCTCGTAGGCGCCGCCTGGATCACGGCACACGGCCCAGAGACTCCTCAACACTGCACCATAGACTCAGCATTACACCATAGACTCAGCACTGCACCATAGACTCAGCACTGCACCATAGACTCAACATTATCCATAGACTCAGCACTGCCTATAGACTCAGCACTGCACCATAGACTCAGCACTGCACCATAGACTCAGCACTGCCCATAGACTCAACATTATCCATAGACTCAGCACTGCCTATAGACTCAGCACTGCACCATAGACTCAGCACTGCACCATAGACTCAGCACTGCCCATAGACTCACATTATCCATAGACTCAGCATTACACCATACCTCAGCACTGCA
>NC_083843.1:10401551-10446061 GCF_015708825.2 Lethenteron reissneri | reverse complement strand
AAGAACCAAAGAGTACATACATACAGACACACAAACACAGAGATCCCCCGTGTAGCCTTCACAGACTGTAGGGGCAAGTGCTGTTAGCGAGCACCTATGAAGGCCGGAACAATACACGAGGGGGTGGGTGGCCAGCACCACGCCCGACCGCCTGTGTCTTCAGGTACTCATTTCAGGCTGAGTCGACCTAGGAGAGGCCCAGGACCGGTTCAAATAATCGTCACTGGTGTTGGACGTGAGCGGGGATTGAACCCGGGTCGCCAGGTTCATAGCGCAGCGTAGCGCTAACCACTACACCCACCGCTCCCCACAACAACAACAACTGCCATTCTCCACTAAGTGGCGGTGACGTCACCACGACGCTTGTGCCAGGCCACGTGCACCTTGAGGCCACGGCAGGAGGTCACGGGGCAGACCCAGGTGCCACGGGTCGACTGACTGAGATGACTGGCTGATGCACCACCTGTGCCCCCTACTGTGCCAACTTGCTGTGCTTTAGCCACCCAGCTCCCCGCTCGTTGTTGTGAGCGTCGCTCCTCCGCCCTCCGTTGTTGTTGGAGGGCGACTGCCTCCAACTGCCCAGTAGCGTCTTTCACGAGCCTCCTCCACAGAGGCCGATCTTGACACCGCTGGTACCAGTCATCGGCAAGTTCACTCAGCTCCACGTCCTCCTGTACCACATCACTCCATCTCTTCTCTAGCCCGTGCCGCGCCCGTTTAGCCCCCTCGATCCGGCCGAACAAAAGCTGTTTAGGCATGCGGTGGCTGGGCATGCGGGCTACATGACCCAGCCAACGCAGCCTTGCCTGCCGGAGGAGCTCACCGATGGGACTTTGTCCAGATCTTTCGAGGATTTGTGAGCTCCTCACACAATCCAGCCTGGTTGAACCCAGGATGGATCGTAGGCAGGTCAGCCTAAATGTTTCTAACCGGCGAAGATGTTCCAGTAGGGGGGTCCACGTTTCCACACACACAGATACCAATACCCGCCATTCTCCACTAAGTGGCGGCGACATCACCACGGCACCAGTGCCAGGCCAGGTGCACTTTGAGGCCACGTGAAGTGTCGAAGGCTCGCTGGCAGGAGGTCACGGCACAGACCCTGCAAGTGCCATGGGTTGGATGCACTACCAGCTGTACCCCCCCTACTGTGCCAACTTGTTACATTTTATCTGCCCGGCGCTCCACCGCCCTCAACACGCAACAACGCACCGATGGGAGAGATGCGGAGACACACGGTGACACGTGGAGAGAGAGACAGAGAGAAACACGGAGAGAGACACGAGAGAGACACTGAGAGAGATACAGAGACACACATCGAGAGAGACACACGGAGAGACACGAAAACACAGAGAGACACAGAGAGGAAGAGGAGACACACAGAGAGACACAGAAACACACAAAGAGACACAAAGAGACACAGAGTAAGAGGGGGACAGAGAGAGACAAAGACACGGAGACCGACAGAGAGATTGAGACACACAGAGAGACCGACAGAGAGAAAGAGACACAGAGAGACACAGAGAGAAATAGACACACAGAGACACAGAGAGAAATAGACACACAAAGACACAGAGAGAAAGGGACACAGAGAGACACAGAGAGAAAGAGACACAAAGAGACACAGAGAGAAATAGACACACAGAGACACAGAGAGAAAGAGACACAGAGAGACACAGAGAGAAAAAGATAGATTGAGACACACAGAGACACAGAGAGAGAAAGAGACACAAAGAGAGACACAGAGAGACACAGAGAGATTGAGACACACAGAGAGACCGACAGAGACACAGAGAGACACACAGAGACACACAGTGACACAGAGAGATTGAGACACACACAGAGACACAGAGAGACACACAGAGACACAGAGAGACACACAGAGAGACACAGACACACAGAGAGATACAGAGAGACACAGACACACACAGAGACACACAGAGACACACAGAGACACGAGAGTGTCCACCTGTTCGTAGATGCCGTGCAGCACAGTGAGCAGCGAGTGCTCGCTGCTCAAACACGACATAGAGACCAACAGAAAGAGATACAGAGAGATACAGAGACACAGAGAGATACAGAGAGATACAGAGACACAGAGAGATACAGACACACAGAGAGACACAGAGAGACACAGACACACAGAGACACAGACAGACACAGAGAGACACAGACACACAGAGAGACACAGAGAGACACAGAGAGACTGACACACAGAGAAACACACAGAGATTGAGACACACGGAGACACGAGAGTGCTCACCTGCTCGTAGATGCCGTGCAGCACGGTGAGCAGCGAGTGCTCGCTGCTCACACAGGCGAAGAGACACAGAGACACAGAGACACAAAGAGACACAGAGAGACACAGAGACACACAGACACAGAGAGACACACACGGAGACACGAGAGTGCTCACCTGCTCGTAGATGCCGTGCAGCACGGTGAGCAGTGAGTGCTCGCTGCTCACACAGGCGTTGAGCGTGTCCAGGAACAGGGGACTCTCCGCCTCGTAGAGGGCCGGACGCACGGACAGGGAGCTCACAAAGTCCCTCACAAAGTCGTGCAGGGCAGCCTCGGCGCTGCCTCCACCACCACCACCACCTCCTCCCTCCTCCTCATCTTCCTCCTCCTCAACCCAGCCGGACTGCGGGGAGAGAGCGAAGGGGGTGGGTGGGTGGGCGGGTGAGTGGGTGGGTGAGTGAGTGAGGGGTTGAGTGAGGGGTTGAGTGAGTGAGTGGGCGAGTGAGTGAGTGAGAGAGGTGAGTGAGCGGGCGGGTGAGTGGGCGGGTGAGTGGGCAAGTCAGTGAGTGAGAGAGGTGAGTGGGCGGGTGAGTGAGTGGGTGGGTGAGAGAAAGGGTGAGTGAGTGGGTGAGAGAGTGAGGGGGTGAGTGAGTGAGTGGGCAAGTCAGTGAGTGAGTGAGTGGGCAAGTGAGGGAGTGAGAGAGTGAGTGTGCGAGTGAGTGAAGGGGTGAATGAGTGGGCGGGTGAGTGGGCGGGTGAGTGGGCGGGTGAGTGGGCGGGTGAGTGGGCAAGCAAGTAGGTGAGCGAGTGGGCAAGTGAGGGAGTGAGAGAGTGAGTGGGTGAGTGAGTGGGCGGGTGGGTGAGTAAGTGGGTGAAAGTGAGGGGGTGAGTGAGTAAGTCAGTGAGTGAGTGGGCAAGTGAGGGAGTCAGAGTGAGTGGGTGAGTGAGTGGGCGGGTGAGTGAGTGGGTGGGTGAGAGAAAGGGTGAGTGAGTGAGAGAGTGAGGGGGTGAGTGAGTGAGTGAGTGAGTGGGCAAGTGAGGGAGTGAGAGAGTGAGTGGGCGAGTGAGTGAGTGGGCGGGTGAGTGGGCGGGTGAGTAGGCAAGCAAGTAGGTGAGTGAGTGAGTGGGCAAGTGAGTGGGTGAGAGAGTGGGTGAGAGAGAGTGAGTGGGTGAGTGGGTGAGAGCGCGAGTGAAGGGGTGAGTGAGTGGGTGAGAGAGTGAGTGGGTGAGTGAAGGGGTGAGTGAGTGGGTGAGAGAGTGAGTGAGTGAGTGAAGGGGTGAGTGGGCGGGTGAGTGGGCAGGTGAGTGGGTGGGTGAGTAGGCAAACGAGTAGGTGAGTGAGTGGGTGAGAAAGTGGGTGGGATGAGTGGTTAAGAGAGTAAGGCGGTGAGTGAGTGAAGGGGTGAGTGAGTGGGCGAGTGGGTGAGCGAATGGGTAAGCGAGCGAGCGACTGACCTAGTGAGTGACTGGCCGAGTGAGCGACCGAGCGAGTCACCGAGTGAGCGACTGACTGACCGAGTGAGCGATTAACCGAGTGAGTGACCAAGCGAGTGAGTGACCGAAGGAGTGAACAAGCGAGTGACCGAGCGAATGACCGACTGACTGAGCGAGTCACCGAGTGAGCGACTGACTGACCGAGTGAGCGATTAACCGAGTGAGTGACCAAGCGAGTGAGTGACCGAAGGAGTGACCGAATGACCGAGCGACCTCTCACCGGGGAGCAGCCGCTGGCGCCCGCCACCCCCGCCACGCGCGGGTAGAACTCCTTGGCGTGCACGGAGAGCGCCGTCTTCATGGCGGGAGGGGGCGACGCGGGGGGGCTGGGAGGCCCCGGGGGAGGAGGGGAGGTGGACGCTCCCTCCGAGGGGACGAATGGCCGCACGCGAGCGGTCCCGCACGGCGCCGCCGAGTGGGGCGAGGGGGAGCCCCCCTCAGCGTAGCGTGGCTCCCCTGGACACGAGAGGAGGGTGAGAGACGCGGCGGGGAAGAGGTGGGGGGGGCGGCACGGTGGCGAGCTTAGATGTTGACTACCTCGCCTGGTATACAGGTCGTGGGTTCGATCCCGACCTTGACACTTGCTGTACATTTAGAGTCTGCGTCTCTCTCTCATCATCATCATCACGGTGGCTAGGAGATGTTGACTACCTCGCCTGGTCTACAGGAGATCGTGGGATCGATCCCGACCCTGACACCTGCTGTATATTTGGAGTCTGCATCTCACAGATCATTATCATCACGGTGGCTAGGAGATGTTAACTACCTCGCCTGGTGTACAGGAGGTCGTGGGTTCAATCCCGACCCTGACACTTGCTGTACATTTGGAGTCTGCGTCTCTCTCTCTCTGCCTGTGATGAGATGTTGACTACCTCGCCTGGTATGCAGGAGGTCGTGGGTTCAATACCCAAACCCTGACCAAGCCTGCTGCTGCTGTATATTTGGAGTCTGCGTCTCTCTCTCATCATCATCACCACAGTGGCTAGATGTTAACAACCTCGCCTGGTCTACAGGAGGTCGTGGGTTCAATCCCGACCCTGACCGTGCTGTACATTTGGAGTCTGCGTCTCCCTCATCATCATCATCACGGTGGCTAGGAAATGTTGACTACCTCGCCTGGTCTGCAGGAGGTCGTGGGTTCAATCCCCAACCCTGACCATGCCTGCTGCTGCTGCTGTATATTTGGAGTCTGCGTCTCTCTCATCATCATCACGGTGGCTAGATGTTGACTACCTCGCCTGGTATACAGGTCGTGGGTTCGATCCCGACCTTGACACTTGCTGTACATTTGGAGTCTGCGTCTCTCTCTCTCTGACTGTGATGAGATGTTGACTCACTCGCCTGGTGTACAGGAAGTCGTGGGATCAATCCCGACCCTGACTATGCCTGCTGCTGCTGCTGTATATTTGGAGTCTGCGTCTCTTATCATCATCACCACAGTGGCTAGATGTTAACTACCTCGCCTGGTCTGCAGTAGGTCGTGGGATCGATCCCGACCCTGACACTTGCTGTACATTTGGAGTCTGCGTCTCTCTCTGTTTGTGATGAGATGTTAACTACCTCGCCTGGTCTGCAGGAGTTCGTGGGTTCAATACCCCAACCCTGACTACGCCTGCTGCTGTGTATTTGGAGTCTGCGTCTCTCTCTCATCATCATCACCACAGTGACTAGGAGATGTTGACTACCTCGCCTGGTGTGCAGGAGGTCGTGGGTTCAATATCCCGACCCTGACTATGCCTGCTGCTGTATATTTGGAGTCTCTCTCTCGCTCTCCCCGTGGATTTTTCTCCGGGTCCTCCGGTTTTTTTCCCCTCCACCACGTTTAGAATCATCGACCGTCCGTCACAAACGATGTCATCGCATTCATAGCAGTCGCCATGTACAGCAGATCGAGCATGGAAGGAGGGGGTGACATGGGGGGGGGTGGGAGTCGCCAACGTGATGTGCCGTGAGAGGGGAGATCTCAACATCAACATCTCTCTCATCACTCATCTCGCTCTCAATCTCTACTCCCCCATCTCTCCCCCTCTTTATCTCCCCTCTACCCCTCCCCCTAATCCCCCCCTTCACCCCCCCCTCTACCCCCCCCCCCCCCCCATCTTCACCCCCCCCACCTCCCCACCATTGCCCCTCTTTTCCCCAATCTCCCCCCCTCCCCCCTTCCCCATCTACCCTCTCCCCCCCATCTCCCCTCCCGACTCTCTCTCCCCCCCATTAACCCCTCCCCCATCCCCCCATCTCCCCCCCCTTCACCCCCCCATCTCCCCTCCCCCCCATCTCCCTTCACCCCACCCTCCCCATCTCCCCCCCCCATCTCCCCCCTACCCCCCTCCCCCCATCTCCCCCCCTCCTCCCATCTCCCCCCCTCCCCATCTCCCCCCTACCCCCCCATCTCCCCCCCCATCTCCCCTCCTCCCCCCCTCCCCCCATCTCCCCCCCTTCATCTCCCCCCCCTCCCCATTTCCCCCTCCCATCTCCCCCCATCTCCCCCCCTTCATCTCCCCCCTCCCCCCATCTCCCCCTCCCATCTCCCCCCATCTCCCCCTCCCCCCATCTCCCCCTCCCCCCATCTCCCCCCCCCCATCTCCCCCATCTCCCCCTCATCTCCCTCCCCTCCCCCTCCCATCTCCCCCCATCTCCCCCCATCTCCCCCTCCCATCTCCCCCCATCTCCCCCTCATCTCCCTCCCCTCCATCTCCCCCTCCATCTCCCCCATCTCCCCCCATCTCCTCCCCCTCCCCTCTCACCATGCGGCTGTCTGAGCGGCGCTCTTGGCGGCGGCGCGGATCGCAGCTCGAGGCCCAAAGCCTCCAACACCTCGTCGCCTCCTCCTCCTCCACGATCCATCACCTCCTCCTCCTACTCCTCCTTCACCACCTTCACCACCACCTCCTCCTCCTCCACCTCCTTCACCACCTCCTACTCCTCCTCCTACTCCTCCTTCACCACCTCCTCCTTCACCACCTCCTCCTTCACCACCTTCACCACCACCTCCTCCTTCACCACCTCCTACTCCTCCTCCTCCTTCACCACCTCCTCCTTCACCACCTCCTCCTTCACCACCTTCACCACCACCTCCTCCTCCTCCACCTCCTTCACCACCTCCTACTCCTCCTCCTCCTTCACCACCACCACCTCCTACACCACCTCCTCCTACACCACCTCCCTCACCACTTCCTCCACCTTCACCACCTCCCTCACCAGCACCACCACCTCCTCCTAGTTGGTGGTGCTAAGTGGTGGTGCTGATGTGGTGGTGGTGGTGTGGTGGTGGTGGTGATGGTGGTGGTGCTAAGTGGTGGTGGTGATGGTGGTGATGATGGTGGTGTGGTGGTGGTGATGGTGGTGCTAAGTGGTGGTGATGATGATGTGGTGATGATGATGTGGTGATGGTGTGGTGGTGGTGATGGTGGTGGTGTGGTGGTGATGGTGGTGGTGTGGTGGTGATGGTGTGGTGGTGGTGATGGTGGTGCTAAGTGGTGGTGATGATGTGGTGATGGTGGTGGTGCTCAGTGGTCCTGATTATGGTGGTGGTGGTGCTAGATGGTGGTTAATGGTGCTAAGTGGTAGTGGTGGTGCTCAGTGACGGTGATGGTTGCTGTATTTGGTGTCGATTGGTGATGCTTCTGCTACTGCTGCTGCCGATGTTACTGCTCAGGCTACCGATTAGATTGCTGCTGCTGATACTGCCGCTGCTACTGCTGCTACTACTGCTGCTGCTGATGCTACTGATACTGCTGCTGCTGATGCTACTGATACTACTGCTGCTGATACTGCTGTTGTTGTTGATGTTACTGCTGCTGCTACTGCTGCTACTACTGCCGCTACTGCTACTACTGCTGCTGCTACTGCTACTACTACCACTACTGCCGCTACTGCTGCTACTGCTACTACCACTACTACTACCACTACTGCTGCTACTACCACTACTGCTGTTGTTGTTGTTGTTGATGTTTCCGCGAATCTTCGCTGCTCGCGTCCGCCGCCATCAGCCTCCTCTCACTGCCCGGAAACAAAACAAGAGCGGTGACGTCACGCGGGGCGGCGGCGTCGATGACGTCACGAGCGCCTCCGAACGCGCGGTGACGTCACGCGGGGCGGCGGCGTCGATGACGTCACGAGCGCCTTTGAACGCGCGGTGACGTCACGCGAGGCGGCGGAGTCGGTGACGTCACGAGCGCCTCCGAACGCGCGGTGACGTCACGCGGGGCGGCGGCGTCGATGACGTCACGAGCGCCTCCGAACGCGCGGTGACGTCACGCGGGGCGGCGGCGACGACAAAGCGCGCGGTGACGTCACGGGAGTGGGGACAAACGTGAGGTGACGTCACGCAAACTCCAAATTTAAAGTTGAATGTAATTTTTTATGAGGTTATGGCTCTGTGAGCCATGCGGCTCTTGACTCGAGTGCAACCGGGACAAAGAAAAAAACAAAAACATGAACAAGAAAACATCTTGAAGTGACTATGTGACTGAGTGCAAACAGAAAATCCAAGAAAAGACAGCAAAATATTGCAGAAAAAGCACCGCACATCAACGCTGTGTGTAAATATCCCAGTGGGATGACCCAATGTAGAGATCGCAGTGGTGGGTCCTATATGGGCCGTTCTATGCAAATCTTAAGGCCGAGTGATAAATTGAGTCGAGCTTCTTCAGTACAGTACTTGGGGCTGTTGTATTTACAATGTCACTAATAAAGCAGAGGCAGTAATGATAGCGTTTATCAATACCAAACGGAACATCATGGGGAAGCAGTGCTTGTGTCGATACAGAAAACCAATGTTTTATTTAGTCTTTTTAGCAATATAATCAATGTGATCTTGAAAATTAAGATGACCCCAAGATACTTAGAGATCTTTACTTGGTCTATTTGATAATTATTTAAGGAAAGTAATTGGGGGAAAACAACTTCATGCTTTAGTCCTGGTAAGAAGCATAACACATTGGTTTTGGAGGTATTCAGGACTAGTTTAATAGCAACTAGCTGATGTTGTAGTTTGTTGAAATCACACTGGAGCTTAGCAATCACGTCATCCAGAGAGCGGCCAGCAGTAATCAGTATCGTGTCATCCGCAAACAGATTTAGCCTGAAATGACATAAAGAGAGAACAAGAGGGGGCCAAGGATGGAACCCTGTGGAACCCCTTTTGTTATCTTGACAGTTTGACCTCCAACCATCGATGAATCCAGTTTGGTGCGAGAAGAGAGTAATTTTATTAAATTCTTTATATTAAGTTCACTTGCTTGCTTGCTTGCGCGCTTACGATCGTGCAAATCTTTCGGTCGTTTTTTAACCCACTTCCCATGATCCAATCGAGCTGACATTTTGCACACAGACTCGTTGTGCGTGACAATTTATTTTCGTGAAAATTTTTTTCCAACATTTTACACTTTTTAGGAAATAGTTTTTTTTATATTTAATTACCAATTGCTTAATGGTGGCAGGCAATCATCTGACCCATAGGTGGCAGCCATCTCAAGCCAGAGGACGAGAGGACTCTAGCCGCCACGCATATAAAGGATTTATAGTGAAAAACGTTGTTTTTACGGGTTAATTTTTAACCATTCCACTGCGCGTTTGGAGAAACGGAGGCAACTTAGTTTACAAAGCAAGATGTTGTGGTCGACTGTATCAAAGGTTTTGGACAAGTCAAGAAAAAGATTGGCGCAGTACTGCTTATATTATCAATGCTACTGTAAATGTGATTTAGAGAGTATAATGCAGCAGCAGGAGTCATCAGGGTCGGGATCAAACCCACGCCCTCCTGCACACCAGGCGAGGTAGTCAACATCTACCTAGCCACTGTGGCGTCAGGGTCGGGATCGAACCCACGACCTCCTGCACACCAGGCGAGGTAGTCAACATCTACGTAACCACCGTGGTGGCAGGGTCGGGATGGAACCCAAGACCTCCTGCACACCAGGCGAGGTAGTCAACATCTACGTAACCACCGTGGTATCAGGGTCGGGATGGAACCCAGGACCTCCTGCACACCAGGCGAGGTAGTCAACATCTACCTAGCCCACTGTGGCGTCAGGGTCGGGATTGAACCCACGACCTCCTGCACACCAGGCGAGGTAGTCAACATCTACCTAGCCACTGTGGCGTCAGGGTCGGGATTGAACCCACGACCTCCTGCACACCAGGCGAGGTAGTCAACATCTACCTAGCCCACCGTGGCGTCAGGGTCGGGATTGAACCCACGACCTCCTGCACACCAGGCGAGGTAGTCATCTACCTAACCACCGTTGCGTCAGGGTCGGGATCGAACCCACGACCTCCTGCACACCAGGCGAGGTAGTCAACATCTACCTAGCCCACCGTGGCGTCAGGGTCGGGATTGAACCCACGACCTCCTGCACACCAGGCGAGGTAGTCAACATCTACGTAACCCACCGTGGCGTCAGGGTCGGGATCGAACCTACGACCTCCTGCACACCAGGCGAGGTAGTCAACATCTACCTAGCCACTGTGTCGTCAGGGATGGGATCGAGCCCACGACCTCCTGCACACCAGGCGAGGTAGTCAACATATACCTAGCCACCGTGGAGCCAGCCCCAGTGATTTCAACGTGCAAGCGGCTTAGTGGTCAAGCAGAGCGGAGAGACGTAACACGAAACCTAGAACTTGCATCTAGTGTTGAAAACATTGGCGGGAATTGACATACACAGTTAACACGTTCCTTCGGAGTGGGCAGGTAGGAACTTGGTTGGACAGCGCATTCGTGCAATCACGTGTCACGGGGCGGCGCGTCACGTGGTGCTGAGCCCGCCCGAAGCGCTCTATGAAATACAAATCGAGGGCGTGGCAATGCACGACAGACAGACAAATAATCCCTGGTGGGCAGTGTGGAACCTGTTGTTCCTTAATTCTAGATTTGAAGCTTTCGTGACTGCAATGATTCATATTCTTAGGGTTTTTTTTCGGTAAAGTCACGTAGGTAAAAACATTAAAAAGTAAAATAAAATAAAAATCACGACGTTTCGGAGGCAACACAAGCTTCCGTCTTCAGGTGGTACCGTCACAGCCACGACAGCTGTATCAAGTAAATGAGAGATTGCAGGAGCTACCACTCCGTTTATATAATGTATAATAGGTCTTACCCTTTATGGCAATAAAACAGTTGTGTTAAGATGTAAAAACACCAAACTGAAACCTTTTGCAAGGAATCATGTCCGCAGACGACGAACATGGTTCCTTGCAAAAAGTTTAAATGTGGTGTTTTTACATCTTAACACAACTGTTTAATTGCCATAGAGGGTAAAACCCTACGAAAAACACGTAAATGTGAAAACACGAATTTTTTCACTTGCACAGTAAATTGTATTTTTTTATTTGCTATACAGCCACAGGTAATACGACAAGTCGCTAACCTTAAACACCCAGTCGTTCATAAAAGTCGAAGGCGGTATAGTACTATAGTAATAGAGCAAGTGCAGAATCACTGAACTGGAATTGATAGTTCTAGATTTGAAGCTTTCGTGACTGCAAGGACCCATACTCTTAGTTCTTTCGGTAAAGTCACGTAGGTAAAAAATGAAATTAAAATTAATAAGAAATAAATGAAATAAAATAATAAAATCACGACGTTTCGCAGGCAACACAAGTCTCCATCATCAGGTGGGACAGTCACAACCAGATTTTCTGCATCAAGGCGAAGGCCTCCCATTGGTGCACTTGATGCAGCAAATCTGGCTGTGACGGTCCCACCTGATGACGGAGACTTGTGTTGTCTCCGAAACGTCGTGATTTTATTATTTTATTTATTTATTCTTAATTTTGATTTCATTTTTTACCTACGTGACTTTACCGAAAGAACTAAGAGTATGGAATTGACAGCTTGAAAGCATTTAGCGCGGGGCCCTTGAAAGTGCGGGGCCCATAGCATATGATACTCTTGCGACTAGGATAAGATACTGATAAGTAGAATACGCTACTTGTGCTACTGGGATCATCCGGCACTGCGCCAGAGGCAAGCGGCACAGAAGGACAGTCAGAATGGAGACCAAGGCTTCCCATTGGTGCAGAGAGGCCTCCAAAGTGATTGGTCAGGAGGCGGGCCAAGGCCTCCCATTGGTGCAGAGAGGCCTCAGAAGTGATTGGTCAGGAGGCGAGCCAAGGCCTCCCATTGGTGCAGAGAGGCCTCAGAAGTGATTGGTCGGGAGGCGAGCCAAGGCCTCCCATTGGTGCAGAGATGCCTCCGAAGTGATTGGTCGGTGAGGCGAGCCAAGGCCTCCCATTGGTGCAGAGGCCTCCAAAGTGATTGGTCGGGAGGCGAGCCAAGGCCTCCCATTGGTGCAGAGAGGCCTCCAAAGTGATTGGTCGGGCGGGCGAGGTGATGGGGGAGAAAGCTGAGGGTCGACCGCGGAGAGGCGACCAGTTTACCACCGTTGGTGGACGAGCGACGAGGGGTTTGGCACGAGTGGAGTGGGGCGAGCGACGCTATGAGGGGGGGCAGAGGGGTGGTGGCAGAGGGGGAGGAAAAGGGGGGGGGGGAGCAGAGGGGGGGGCAGAAGAATTGTTTCAATGGAGGGGGAAAGGTGGGAAACAGCGGAAACCCAGAGCGCGACGGTTGGGAACCGTTGGGAGGACGAGGACGGAGGAGGAAGTTGGAGGAAGGAGGAGGGAAAAGGAAGGAATGAGGAAGTTGGAGGGAGGGAGGAGGAAGGAGGAGGAAGGGGGGAGGAGGAAGGGGGGGAGGAGGAAGGATGAGGGAGGATGGAGAAGGGAGGAGGGAGGGGGAAGGAGGAGGGAGGAGGAGGGAGGAGGAGGAAGTTGAAGGGAGGAATGAGGAAGGAGGGGGGAGGAGGAGGGAGGAGGGAGGAGGTTGGAGGGAGGAGAAAGGAGGAGGAAGATGGAGGGGGAAGGAGGGAGGAGGGAAGAGGAGGAAGGAGGGGGGAGGGGGGAGTGGGAGGAGGAGGGAGGGGGGAGAAGGGAGGAGGAATGAGGAAGAGGAAGGAGGGAGGGAGGGGGGAGGAGGAGGAGGAACGGAGGAGGGAGGGACGGGGGATCGGCTGCAGGGAAAGCGGTGAGGGAAGCTTCTAGAAAGGGAGCTCGAGAAGGGTAGAAGGGGCAAGGATGAGGGGAGGTGACGAGCTTCAAGAGCCAATCACGACGCCCGGACCGACCCCGTGCTGTGGTTGTATCTTGATACAAAGGGCCCCCTAGTAGAATGCCGTCTTTGCAGGGCGCTTCAAAAAAATGTTAACGCTTAAATGGGACTTTGGGTTTCTAATGGAAAAAGAACGAATAATACGACACTGTAACGTGATAAACAAATGTAACGTTAAATTTCGATTTAAAGCTTTCGTGACTGCAGGGATTCATCTTCTTGGTTCTTTCGGTAAAGTCACGTAGAAGGGAAATAATAAAATAATAAAAATCTAACATTTTTTATCTTTATTCTTTATTATTTTATAAAACATTATGTTTCACTTTTATTATTTTATTATTTCAATTCTACGTGACTTTACTGAAAGAACCAAGAAGATAAATGTAACGTTAATAGCTTCAAAAAGTCAAGGAGTCCATACTCTTTGGTTCTGTCGGTAAAGTCCACGTAGGTATAAAATAAAATATAAAATAAAATAAAGCGTGGCCCGCTGCTGAGGCAGACTGTTTTAAAAAGGTTTGAAATGGGTGTAGCCCAAGGGTCATAAAGAAGTGGCCGGGGCTAGTGATGTTGTTAATGTGAGAAATTAGTACGATGTTAATGTGAGAAATTAGCATGTAACTGGGTACGGAAGAGGCTATGTTAATGTGAGAGATTAGCGTGATGTTAATGTGAGTAAGTAGCATGTAACTGGGCACGGAAGTGGCTATGTTGAGAGATTAGCATGATGTTAATGTGAGAAATTAGCATGTAACTGGGCACGGAAGTGGCTATGTTGAGAGATTAGCATGATGTTAATGTGAGAAATGAGCATGTAACTGGGTACGGAAATGGCTATGTTCAGTTGAGAGATTAGCATGATGTTAATGTGAGAAATTAGCATGTAACTGGGTACGGAAATGGCTATGTTGAGAGATTAGCGTGATGTTAATGTGAGAAATTAGCATGTAACTGGGTACGGAAGTGGCTATGTTGATGTGAGAGATTAGCATGATGTTAATGTGAGAAATTAGCATGTAACTGGGCACGGAAGTGGCTATGTTGAGAGATTAGCGTGATGTTAATGTGAGAAATGAGCATGTAACTGGGTACGGAAATGGCTAAGTTGAGAGATTGGCGTGCTGTTAATGTGAGAAATTAGCATGTAACTGGGCACGGAAGTGGCTATGTTGAGAGATTAGCGTGATGTTAATGTGAGAAATTAGCATGTAACTGGGTACGGAAGTGGCTATGTTAATGTGAGAGATTAGCGTGATGTTAATGTGAGAAATTAGCATGTAACTGGGCACGGAAATGGCTATGTTAATGTGAGAGATTAGCGTGATGTTAATGTGAGAAATTAGCATGTAACTGGGTACGGAAATGGCTATGTTAATGTGAGAGATTAGCGTGATGTTAATGTGAGAAATTAGCATGTAACTGGGTACGGAAGTGGCTATGTTAAGGTGAGAGATTAGCGTGATGTTAATGTGAGAAATTCTACCTACGTGGACATTACCGAAAGAACCAAAGAGTATGGATTATTGCCGTCACGAAGGCTTCAAATCAAGGGACTCGGATTGTAAATGTTGTGGCTTGGCTCTCCAACACACCGGTGTGCTGTACTAGTACACTACACTATACACTACACTACTATACACTACACTATACACTACACTATACACTACCACACTATACACAACGCACGCCTGGGACTCAATTTCTTGTGGGTATTTGCGAGTCGTTTCACTTGGATGTACACTTCGTTGAATTATGATTTAGTTTCAGTCTACAGTAGAACCTCGGAGATCGAACGCCCCAGAACTCGAACAAAATTTTCGACCAATTTTTTTGCCCCGGACATCGAAAAAAAATTCGGAGGTCGAACAACTGGAAAGAACCTGTTTGGGCCGAGACACGTAACCAGGGTCGACCGAGACAAAGGCGATTGACCCGGTTTAGCTCTCGCCCAGTGCAGACCCGCAAAACATCGTTCCGTTAACTTTTTCGTTAATTTCAGTTATTTTAGTGTTTTTTTCTGTTTATCCATACACAATGGATCCTAAAAAAGGTTAGTAGCAGTGATAATCCAAAATAGAGAGCAAAAGAGGACCACGTCTTCAGAGGAGGATGAGGGAAGGGATCGTGCCCCTAGTTCACTGATAAAGGAAATGATGGCAAAATGGGCTGAGTTACACAATTTTGTAGAAAAATATCATCCAGATAAGGCAAGTAGCCAGCAGAGCAGGCGATTTTTATAATCATAATGCATTAAGTCATCCAGAAACATCTTAAAAGGGAGGCAGAAACAATCCTCTCTTGATCAGTTTTTTAGTAAAAAGGACCTCAAGTGAATCGCAGTTCGTGCTAGAAAAAAGGCAAAGAAAAGAAAAAACCCCAGAAGGGCAGTTACCCAACGTTTTTTATGGAGGGGGACTCCACTTTCAAGCAACACTGACACCTCCTCCTCCCCCCCTCCTCACCACCTTCCACTAAAGCCATCCACTCTCTAGATTTGAAGCTTTTGTGACTGCAAGGATTCATATTCTTAGGTGTTTTCGGTAAAGTCACGTAGGTGAAAAATTTACATTAATAAAAGTAAAATAAAAATCACGACGTTTCGGAGGCAACACAAGCTTCCGTCTTCAGGTGGAACCGTCACAGCACGATAGCTGTATCACTTCATAGGATAGCTGTATCACTTGATTTTTATTTTACTTTTATTAATTGTAATTTTTCACCTACGTGACTTTACCGAAAAAAACCTAAGAATATATACCATCCACTCTCCTTACTACAGGTAAAGTGAAGTTCAATGTTCATTTATTCTATTAATTAAAACTGTATTTCTCGTTTTGAGTATGCTTTTAAGTACTGTACTGTATTTTAATATTGTAAACTTTGCGTAAAAATGGCCCATAATAGGAGCATCGTTGGGTGGGGAACCAATTAATGCCATTTTCATTCATTCTTATGGGGAAAATTGATTCGGTGTTCGAACAAATCGGTGTCCGAACACGGTTTTGGAAGGAATAAAGTTCGATCTCCGAGGTACCACTGTATTTGTTAACTCTTCCCCTGTGCATTGCACCGCTGTCGCTGGTGTTTGTGTTTTGTCTGTCCGTTGTTTGTTGTTGTTCTGACCCCGTGGGCCTCTGACTGGAAGTCTGTGCCAAACAAAGAGCTTCATAGCTCATCAGATTTCTCCGCCATCCTCCTCCTGCTGCTGCAGTCTAAATACCAAACATTCTATGACATGACACGATACCCGACTCGCAAAGACGGACGACAACGAGGAGGCATCACCACCGCGACGAATCACCGCTCTGATACCTCGACTTACGGAAGAGTCAAGTTCCAGAGGTCTGTGTTCGTAAGTCCCAACTTTACTCCTGCCGATTTCAAACGCGTTGTACGGCGTGTACACTAAACACGAAGAATGGCTTTAGAAGTCATGTCATCTCCTGTAAATGCAACTGGTTCTTCACGTTCTGCAGATGTAGATGCCACTGGTTCTTCACGTTCTACAGATGTAGATGCCACTGGTTCTTCACGTTCTACAGATATAGATGTCACTGGTTCTTCACGTTCTGTAGATGCCACTGCTTATACTGGTAGGAACCTCCTGGTTACACCAGCCCACAAGGGATTATTGTGTCCGTCGTGCAGGGAGGGGCTGGGTGGGGAGGGAGGGGCTGGGTGGGGAGGGTGGGAGGTGGGAGGGGTAGGGCTGGGTGGGGAGGGGCTGGTCACCCCGTGGTGCCCTTATAAAACTCAACGTTTAACCTACTCACGCCGGCTTGTGCCCGCCCTCAGTCGGCCATATTTGCGGAATTCACCATGCCGCCGTTGACCCTGGCCATTGACCGAGCAACCCAACGTTCCTACCAGCTCCACTGGTTCTTCACGTTCTGTAAATGCCACTGATTCTTCATGTTCTGCAGATGTAGATGCCACTGGTTCTTCACATTCTGTAGACGTAGATGCCACCACCGCCATTTCTTGTGACAGTTAAAATTACGACTCTTCGCCCGAACAGGCAATTGGACATATTGGAACAGAGTTAGTTCGAATCTCTGAAAGTCCGTAAGTCGAGGTAGTCCCTGTACTCCCAACGCAATCACCGAGCTCGCCAACTCACCTCGATGTCGAATTGCAACCTTCTGGTCTGCAACAGCCATGTAATCAATCACGAACGCGGCGTGTGATGGTGATCATTGATTCTTTATTAATTCATTACCATTTTCAATTATGTTCGCTTTAACATGACAGAGCCTCACAGAGTCTCAAGATCTCTTCATTCAAGGGAGGGTCCTGCCCAAGTTCCTAAGAGATGTTAACTACCTCGCCTGGTATGCAGGAGGTCGTGGGTTCGATCCTGACCCTGATGCCTGCTGCTTATTTGGAGTTTGCATCTCTCTCTCTCTCCTCGCGGTTGCGTGGATTTTTTCTCCGGGTTTCCCCTCCACATTAAAAACCATGCGTTTTAGACTATGTCCAAATCACGGGGCCACTTTGTTGATCTGCTATAGTTTAGTAATGGCCAGGTCGCTTTTGAAAAATAATTGAATACCTCAGTGGGCTTTACCTGATAGGATGGTTGAGTGTTGTATTTGTATGTGTTTGGGTGATTTCTTTACCCATCTTGTACTTTTCACTAGCATCGTGTTTGCGTGTCGTGTTTTTTTCTTGTACCATTCCTACCCCGTGCTCCTACTGGACACCTGTGAGCAGAGAGGTTCATGAATCAAGGTATTCTTCCACGATTAATATTCCGATTCTAATTCTAGGTTTATCAAAGGGCGCCACGGTGGCTAGAGAAATGTTGACTATCCCACCTGGTACGCAGATCGTGGGCTTGAAGATCCCGACCCTGACAACGCCTGCTACTGTATATTTGGTGAGATGTTAACTCCCTCGCCTGGTATACATGAGGTCGTGGGTTCGATCCCGACCCTGACGTCACAGTGGCTAGGTAGATGTTGACTACCTCGCCTGGTGTGCAGGAGGTCGTGGGTTCAATCCCGACCCCGAAACCACGGTGGCTACGTAGATGTTGACTACCTTTCCTGGTGTGCAGGAGGTCGTGGGTTCGATCCCGACCCCGATAACGCCTGCTGCTGTATATTTGGAGACTGCGTCTCTCCCTCTCTCTCTCTCTCCCGTGATGGTCACTGCGTGGATTTTTCTCCGGGATCCTCCGGTTTTCCCCCCCTCCAACATTTAGAATCAACGTCTCTAAACATTTAAGAGAGAATTTGGCCGGTGATGCTAGAAAATAAAACACTGTGCCAGGATCCTGATGAATAAGCATCTTGAGACTTAATGAGGATGATCTGTGTAGACAACCATCCGATTAAACCATCTGTGGCAGACCGAGAATGTGGCACTTGTACATGTAAATATACATACTCACACATATATACAATTGTAAACAAAGACAAATACAAAGATCCTCCGTGTAGCCTGAACAGACTGTTGGGGCAAGTGCTGTTCGTAGCGAGTAGCAGCAGCGGATATGAAGGCCGGCACTGTGGCACACGAGGGGGTGGGGGGTGGGTAGCCAGCACCACGCCCGGCCGCCTTTGTCTCCCCCAGTGGCGATGTTTACTACACCACCACGCCAGGTTACTCATTTGAGGGGAGGAGGCCCAGGACCGGTTCAGATAATCGTCAACCGGTGTTGGTGGCCGTGAGCGGGAATCAAACTCGAGTCGCCGAGTTCGTAGCGCGACCACACTACCGCTCCCCACACAATTACAAGCACGCAACACACACATAGCAACAGTAGCTCCTGTTCACCACCAAGTGGCAGTGATGAGCCTGCGCTAGGCTCGGTGCACTTTGAGGCCACGTGAAGTGTCGAGGGCTCGGTGGCAGGTCACCGGACAGATCCAAGACCCGTGGGTTAACCGAGACAATTGGCAGACGCGCCACCTATTCTTCATACTGTGCCAAATTGCTGCACTTTAGATGCCCAGCGCTCCGCTCGTTGTTGCGAGCATCGCTCCTCCACCCTCCGTTGTTGCTACCAGGGCAAGTGCCTCCAACTGCCCAGTAGCTGCGTCCTTCACGAGCCTCCTCGAATGAGGGCGATCTTGACACCGCTGGTACCGGTCATCGGCAAGGCCACTCAGCTCCACGTCCTTCTGTACCAAATCAGCTCCGTCTCTTCTCCAGTCCGTGTTGCGCCCATTTAGCCCCCTCTTATCCGGCCAAACAGAAGCTGCTTGGGGAGGCGATAGGGCTGGGCATGTGGGCTACATGACCCAGCCAATATAGCCTTGTATTCCGGAGAAGCTAACCGATGGGAATATCCAGATCTGTCTGGATGTGTGAGGCCCCTCACACAATCCAGCCCGCAGGTTAAACCGATGGATCGTAGGCAGGGCCAGCCTAAATGTTTTACACCGGTGCAGATGTTCCTCTTACTGGTAGGAACCCACTGGTTCCACCAGCCCACATGGGATTATTGTGTCCGTCCGTCGTGCAGGGAGGGGCTGGGTGGGGAGGGTGGGGCTGGGAGGGTGGGGAGGGGCTGGTCACCCCGTGGTGCCCTTATAAAACTCAACGTTTAACCTACTCACGCCAGCTTGTGCCCGCCCTCACAGTCGGCCATATTTGCGGAATACACCACGCCGCCGTTGACCTTGGCCATTGACCGAGCAACCCAACGCTCCTACCAGCTCCCTCCACAGGAATGTGTTTTAAAGGGGTCCACATTTCGGAAGCATACAGAGGGGAGTGCATTACTGTGGCCGAGAAGACCCAGAGGTTCGTGTGAAGCGACAGGCCAGGTAGCGATAGGTTTTTACCCTTTCAACTGGTACAAAAACTGACACCTTTATACAAGGCATCATTTTTGCAATAACCACAACACAGTCAAAATGCAAACAAAAAGAAACTCTGATAATGATATGCACTGTCCTTGAAGTTGATTGGTCCACACCCGAGACAGCTTTTCTTAGAGCCTTTTTTGTACCAGTTGAAAGGGTAAAAACCTATCACTATATTTTGCCACTGGCAAAGGTCTCATAGTGTAAAGGCCAGGTAGCCTCCACACAGCGTTTAGCAGCCGATAGAAAAATGCTGCTCCACTGATTCAGCGAGACCTCTGTTGCCAAACTAGATAGCCATGAGCACCCGCTCTCCACAGCTGTCCCATCACTCATGGGGAGTTGAGGAGGTGGAGTTTTCGATGGCACAAAATACTCAGGCAGGTGCTTTGTTTTGGGTTAGGCTCATGGCAAGATCCCACCTCTTCGTGGCAAGCTCCAGGTCTAGCAGCAGAGCCTCCAACCCCTCAGATTGATCAGCAATCATCAGATCATCGACGTACATAACATGGTTGACCAATAGGTAGCCATACCTCGACCGCACCCGAGCATCGATCAGCCTCCCATTGTATCTGTACCGGATGGAAATTGCTTTGGCACAGCCATGGAAAGCTTCTCAAACTGCGTGGTCAAAGATGACGTTAAATAATGTAGGAGCCAAAGGATATCCCTGTCGCACCCCCAAGGTGAACAGGGAATAACTCTGATTCTCGGCCACGTAGCTTTAACGGGGACTGCCCATCATCATGAAGGCCTGATTGATCGTATCACACACACCACACCTACCACGACACACACACACCTACCACTACACACACGTCTACCACAACACACACACGTCTACCACAACACCCACACACATCTCGTCGTCGGCTGGTTATTCGCTTGCGAAAATCAGGGAGGAATAAGAGGTCCATGTGGTTGGCAGGCGTTGCTGGTGGCTGACAAGGCCGATCCTTGACTTGCAGATTTTGTGGCAGGTGGTGGATTTGAACTCCTGACCAGTCCGGCTCAGAGTGTGAGACATGCCCGTGGTGGTCGTCTTCCTGCGCCTCCGATTTTTCTGTTAAAGCTTTGTGCATACCACTACAGACACACACACCACTACACACACACACAAAGACCCCCCGTATAGCCTTAACAGACTGTAGGGGCAAGTGCTGTTAGCGAGCACCTATGAAGGCCGGCACGGCACACGAGGGGTGGGTGGCCAGCACCACGCCCGACCGCCTTTGTCTCCCTAGTGGTGATGTTTACACACCGCACCAGGTACTCATTTGAGGCTGAGTCGACCTAGGGGAGGCCCGGGACCGGTTCAGATAATCGTCACTGGTGTTGGCCGTGAGCGGGAATCGAATTCGTGTCGCCGGGTTCATAGCGCAGCGCGCTAACCGCTACACTACCGCTCCCCACACACACACACACACCTACCACCACACACAATCACACAGACTCAGGCACATGTAAGACACGCTGAAGGCCGCTGTGAGTCTCCGCTCCGATACGGTGAGCTCAGTTGAGTCGCAGTGAGCAGCAGATGCAGCTGAAGTTGTTGCAGTCGGGCTCATGCCACCCGCAGACGCACTGGGAGCACGGACAGCAGCGGTAGAGCCTGGACTCACAGAGCTGAGACACAGAGAGACACAGAGACAGACACTCAGAGCCTAGAATCACAGAGCTACAACACAGAGAGACACAGAGAGAGAGACAGACACTCAGAGCCTAGAATCACAGAGCTACAACACAGAGACACACAGAGAGACAGAGACAGACACTCAGAGCCTGGACTCACAGAGCTGAGACACAGAGAGACACAGAGACAGACACTCAGAGCCTAGAATCACAGAGCTACAACACAGAGAGACACAGAGACAGACACTCAGAGCCTAGAATCACAGAGCTACAACACAGAGACACACAGAGAGACAGAGACAGACACTCAGAGCCTGGACTCACAGAGCTACAACACAGAGAGACACACAGAAAGACAGACACTCAGAGCCTAGACTCACTAAGGCTACAACACACAGAGACAGACACTCAGAGCCTAGAATCACTAAGGCTACAACACAGAGAGACACAGAGAGACAGAGACAGACACTCAGAGCCTGGACTCACAGAGCTGAGACAGAGAGACACACAGAGACAGACACTCAGAGCCTAGACTCACAGAGCTACAACACAGAGAGACAGAGAGAGACAGACACTCAGAGCCTAGACTCACAGAGCTACAACACAGAGAGACACACAGAGAGACAGAGACAGACACCCAGAGCCTAGACTCACAGAGCTACAACACAGAGAGACAGAGAGAGACATACACTCAGAGCCTGGACTCACAGAGCTACAACACAGAGAGACACAGAGACAGACACTCAGAGCATGAGCAGCAGAGGTACAGAACGTAATCACAGAGCTACAACACAGAGGGAGAAAGAGATAGACACAGAGAGAGATGTATGCAAATACAGAGAGATTAAGATGGAGACTAAGGGAGACAGAGAGAGACACAGATAAGCACAGACAGATAGATGTGTATATACACGTAGACGAAATTACTCGAGACAGAATGTGATGTAACCAGAACATTAAAAACCACGTCAAAATAATTTCAGATTGAATTTCGATTTAAAGCTTTCGTGACTGCAGGGATTCATCTTCTTGGTTCTTTCGGTAAAGTCACGTAGAAGGGAAATCATAAAATAATAAAAATAAAACATAATAAAATAATATTCTATTATTTTATTATGTTGTAATAAAATAATAAAAATAAAACATAATAAAATAATATAATATTATATTATTTTATTATAATAAAAGAATAAAAATAAAACATAATAAAATAATATAATATTATTTTATTATGTTTAATTTATTTTATTTTATTATTTCCCTTCTACGTGACTTTACCGAAACAACCAAGAAGATTAATCTCAGATTGTGCACAAACGATTGACAATTTCTCAACGAGCTCATGAGGATCTTTGAAATCGCGCAAAGATCTCAATCATTAAAATCAGACACCTCAAATCAGACGAAATCAAAATCACAGATCTCTTGAAACGATTAAAATCGCGTCCAAACCATGCAACAAAAGCCATTGAAAAAGCGATTTCAAAGCAAGCGGAAATCACTCAAAAGTCATCGAAAATATCGCGGAAAGATCCCTGAAAATATCGCAGAAAGATCTCCACAAAACCACCAGAAATTAAGTTTAGTCCCTCAGGGTTAATGTGTTTTTTTTTTATCCATTCCGCCAAAACACCGCCGTTGGCCGAATTGAACGGCTCGTCGAACATGGGAACTGGGCATTAAGACGCCAGAGGTCGCAACCGGGTATCCGATACCCGTACCCTACCCTACACCCATACCCTACCCGACACCCGTACCCTACCCTACACCCGTATCCTACCTGATACCCGGCTACCCGTACCCAGCCGGGTACGGGTAGGCCGTGAGTCACTGGTGAGTAGCCATTTGTCACTCATTTCCCAACGTCTTGTCTCTTCTCACAATTCAAGTTCCTAGAATCAACCCACCCGCGCCTGCAACATGGCTTCAGCCCAGAGGTCGCAATCAGGTACCCGATACCTGTACCTTACCCGTACCCGGCCGGGTACGGGTAGCCGGGTATCGGGTAGGGTACGGGCACCCGTTTGCGACCCTGGTGCGGCCGGGTACGGGTACGGGTAAGGAATCAAAACCCGTTTGCGACCTCTGCCACACGCACAAACGGTGCGTCGCTACGTTGGCCGAGGCCACGGATCAGCCCCCCCCCGCCCGCCCGCCCCCCAATTCAGCGAACCGCCGTGCGTGCTCGCGTAACGTAGTAACACAAAAATTCTAGATGTGAAGCTTTCGTGACTGCAAGGATTCATACTCTGAGGTTGTTTCGGTAAAGTCAGGCGAGTAAAAAAATTTATAACAAAAATAATAAATGAAAATAACTGATCTTCTTGGTTCTTTCGGTAAAGTCACGTAGAATAGAAATAATAAAAAAATAAAATTAAAACATTATAAAATAATTCTCACGACGTTAATGTTTAATTTTTATTATTTTATTATTTCTATTCTATGTGACTTTACCGAAAGAACCAAGAAGAGGAATCCCTGCAGTCACAAAAGCTTTAAATCGAAAATAACTCAATTAAATCACGACGTTTCGGAGGCAACACAAGTTTCCGTCTTCAGGTGTGGGACCATCACAGCCCAATTGACTGTATCAAGTGAAGAGAAATCCAAGAGACAAGATCTTAAATTATTCTTTGGTTCTTTCGGTTAAGTCACGTCTAAAGATAAAATAATAAATTAAATAATAGCATATTACGACGTTTCGATTGCAACACAAGCAATCATCATCAGGCTTAAAAGAAATAGCAACAAAAATCTAACTAGAAAACTATAGACAGACATACAAGCAGACAGACATCACAAGGACACACAGAGAGAGAACACATATCGGCACAAAGAGATTGACTAAGGCACCGTCACAGAAACGACCTCTCTCTTTGTGCCGATATGTGTCCTCTCTCTGTGTGTCCTTGTGATGTCTGTCTGCTTGTATGTCTGTCTATAGTTTTCTAGTTAGATTTTTGTTGCTATTTCTTTTATGCCTGATGATGATTGCTTGTGTTGCAATCGAAACGTCGTAATATGCTATTATTCAATTTATTATTTTATCTTTAGACGTGACTTAACCGAAAGAACCAAAGAATAATTCCTGCAGTCACGAAAGCTCCAAAATTAAGAAGATCTTAAATAGTGGTTCAGGGGAGGGGGGAGGGGTTTATCTAAATGTGGCAGCAGTCAGGAGCTGGGAGGGTGATCATCATATTCTTGGTTCTTTCGGTAAAGTCAATAAAAAAATCTCACGACGTTTATCGACTGCAACACAAGCAGCAATCATCGTCAGGTGTGAAATCCACAGCAAGAAAATTTTGAAACGTCGTGAGAATTTTTATTGTTTTATATTTTTATTATTTTATTATTTCCCTTCTACGTGATGACTTTACCGAAAGAACCAAGAATATGAATCCCTGCAGTCACGAAAGCTTTAAATCGAAATTTAATAGTGGCTTTATTAGTTCTTTCGGTAAAGTCACGTAGAAGGGAAATAATAAAACAATACAAATATAAAACAACAAAAATTCTCACGACGTTGACAGCAACACAAGCAATTTTATTGTTTTATATATTTTTTAATTATTTCCCTTCTACGTGATGACTTTACCGAAAGAACCAAGAATATGAATCCCTGCAGTCACGAAAGCTTTAAATCAATTGTCATCCTTAATCGACGGGGGGGAGGGGGGTGGGACACTAGCCGTACCGCTTGAGACTCATTGAGATCACGCAAAGAATCCCTGAATCACCAAAGACCACGCACAATCAAAGGACGAACGAATCGTTACGTTTAGAAAAAAGAATCACAAAAGGAGCAAAGGATGTAAATCAGCCCACGATTGTTGAAATGATAGCAACAAATTTAGATTTCCCTGGGGTCAGAGGTTAGAGGTGGCAGGGGGGGGGGGGATTGGGGTGGGGGTCAGGGGGGGATGTCCCCCACTCCCCCCCACCCCCACCCCCCATCCGGTTGCTCTCTCACTGTTGCAGTCGCAGCAGAAATCGCAGCACGAACCAAAGCTGCAGCCGATGCCGCTACAATCACAGAGGTGGGCGCGGGTGCTTCTGAAACGCTGAGCAGGGCACGCGCACACAGACACACGCACAGTCAGACACGCACACAGACACGCACACACACACACAGTCAGACACACACAGTCAGACACGCACACACACACGCACACAGTCAGACACGCACACCGTCACACGCACACCGTCACATGCACACACAGTCAAACACGCACACAGACACACACACACACAGTCAGACACGCACACAGACACACGCACAGTCAGACACGCACACAGACACGCACACACACACACAGTCAGACACACACAGTCAGACACGCACACACACACGCACACAGTCAGACACGCACACCGTCACACGCACACCGTCACATGCACACACAGTCAAACACGCACACAGACACACACACACACAGTCAGACACGCACACAGACACACGCACAGTCAGACACGCACACAGACACGCACACCGTCACACGCACAGTCAGACACACACACAAACACACACACAGTCAGACACGCACACAGACACGCACACCGTCACACGCAGTCAGACACACACACAGACACGCACACAAACACACGCACAGTCAGACACACACAAAGACACAGACACACGCACAGTCAGACATGCGCACAGTCATACGCACACAGACACACAGACACACAGACACGCACACACACAGACACACACAAAGGCACAGGCACACACACAAAGACAGTCACACACGCACACAGACACATGCACAACGACACAACAACCGCCATTCGCCACTAAGTGGCGGTGACGTCACCACGACGCTTGTGCCAGGCTATGTGCACCTTGAGGCCACGTGAAGTGTCGAACGCCCGCTGGCAGGTCACGGGGCAGACCCAGATGCCACAGGTCGACTGAGATGACTGAGATGACTGGCTGATGCACCACCTGTGCCCCCTATTGTGCCAACTTGCTGTGCTTTAGCCACCCGGCGCTCCGCTCGTTGTTGTGAGCGTCGCTCCTCCGCCCTCCGTTGTTGTTGGAGGGCGACTGCCTCCAACTGCCCAGTAGCGTCCTTCACGAGCCTCCTCCAGAGGCCGATCTTGACACCGCTGGTACCGGTCATCGGCAAGTCCACTCAGCTCCACATCCTCCTGTACCACATCACTCCATCTCTTCTCTAGCCCGTGCCGCGCCCGTTTAGCCCCCTCGATCTGGCCGAACAAAAGCTGTTTAGGCATGCGGTGGCTGGGCATGCGGGCTACATGACCCAGCCAACGCAGCCTTGCCTGCCGGAGGAGCTCACCGATGGGACTTTGTCCAGATCTTTCAAGGATTTGTGAGCTCCTCACACAATCCAGCCTGCAGGTTAAACCCAGGATGGATCGTAGACAGGCCAGCCTAAATGTTTCTAACCGGCGAAGATGTTCCATTAGGGGGGTCCACGTTTCGCAAGCGTAGAGAAGGGAGGGAATGACCGTGGCCGAGAAGACCCCGTAGTAGTGGTGGTAGTAGTAGGTGGACCACTGCCAATTTTGCCATTCATTGTTTCCACTCTCCTCTCTCTGTCTTTTCGTGTCAATGTCATACCACGTCAACCCAAACGGTTTACCCCGTATTCTTGTACAGGGAAATTGAGTTTTCAGGCCCATACTGCGTACAGCCGTTTCAACACTGACAACATAAAATGTCTATTTGTTTGTGTTTCTTCCTTGTGATGGGACTGTGTAGGATGAACGTTGATATTTATAAGGGCACGGGGTGACCAACAAGGTCTGAATTGGTCTTCTTGGTTCTTTCGGTAAAGTCACGTAGAAGGGAAATAATAAAATAATAAAAACTCTTTCTTTTTATTATTTTATTATTTCCCTTCTACGTGACTTTCCCTTCTACGTGACTTTACCGAAAGAACCAAGACGATGAATCCCTGCAGTCGCGAAAGCTTTAAATCGAAATTTAAGGTCTGAATTGGTCTGTAGTAAGGTAGGGCATTGATAAGGGGTTGACAGCTATGGTGGTGGTGAGTGTACTAGTGGTGAGTGTACTGGTGGTGAGTGTAGTGGTGGTGACTGTACTAGTGGTGAGTGTACTAGTGGTGAGTGTAGTGGTGAGTGTACTAGTGGTGAGTGTACTAGTGGTGAGTGTCGTGGTGAGTGTCGTGGTGAGTGTATTGGTGAGTGTACTAAAGGTGAGTGTAGTGGAGAGTGTAGTGGTGAGTGTAGTGGTGAGTGTATTGGTGAGTGTACTAGTGGTGAGTGTAGTGGTGGTGAGTGTACTAGAGGTGAGTGTAGTGGTGAGTGTACTAGTGGTGAGTGTATTGGTGAGTGTACTAGTGGTGAGTGTAGTGGTGGTGAGTGTACTAGAGGTGAGTGTAGTGGTGAGTGTAGTGGTGAGTGTATTGGTGAGTGTACTAGTGGTGAGTGTATTGGTGAGTGTATTGGTGAGTGTAGTGGTGGTGAGTGTACTAGAGGTGAGTGTAGTGGTGAGTGTATTGGTGAGTGTACTAGTGGTGAGTGTAGTGGTGAATGTAGTGGTGAGTGTACTAGTGGTGAGTGTAGTGGTGAGTGTATTGGTGAGTGTACTAGTGGTGAGTGTAGTGGTGAGTGTACTAGTGGTGAGTGTAGTGGTGAGTGTACTAGTGGTTAGTGTGGTAGTGAGTGTACTAGTGGTGAGTGTAGTGGTGAGTGTACTAAGATGAGTGTAGTAGTGGTGAGTGTAGTGGTGGTGAGTGTGGTAGTGAGTGTACTAGTGGTGAGTGTACTAGTGGTGAGTATATTGGTGAGTGTACTAGAGGTGAGTGTATTGGTGGTGATAGTCTATTTATTTGTGTTTCTCCCTTGCGATGGGTGAACGTTGAGCTTCATAAGGGGCACGGGGTCACCAATAAGATCTTCGTTCTAGATTTGAAGCTTTCGTGACTGCAAGGATTCATACTCTTAGGTTTTTTCGGTAAAGTCACGTAGGTAAAAAATTTTAATTAATAAAAGTAAAATAAAACAAATTTAAAAAATCAAGACGTTTCGGAAGCAACACAAGCTCCCGTCATCTGGTCCAACACCATGTGAGACTAGGCTCTAAGGAAAGCTGTCTCGGGTGTGGACCAATCAACTTCAAGGACAGTGCATACATTATCAGAGTTGTGTTTTTTGTTTGCATTACGACTGCAGGTATTGTGGTCAATGCAAACATGACTCCTTGTAAAAAAGGTGTCAGTTTTGTTGCCAGATAGAAGGGTAAAAAAAACAATTATCATATTTCTACTGGCAAATGAGGTTCCAATGGTAGTTCAGAGGGTTTAGCTTTAGACAGCCGAGATAGTTTGGCGCGAGCGGCCTCACGTTGGGACGAGGGCAGCAGGAGTCGAGGCAGCCGGTCACCGTGGGAACTCGGCAATCGCAGCTCCGAGCGCAGCTCAGGCAGCAGTCGGTGCAGGAGGAGGAGGAGGGAGGGGAGCAGCAGCCGTCAGGGTCACACGGGGAGATTCCCCTTTCCTGCGTGTACACACACACACACAGAGAGACAGAGAGAGACAGAGAGACACAGAGACAGAGAGACAGAGAGACACACAGCGACAGAGACACAGAGACACACAGAGAGACAGAGACACAGAGAGACAGAGACACAGAGACACAGAGACAGAGAGACAGAGAGGCAGAGAGACACAGAGAGACACACAGAGAGACACACAGAGACAGAGAAAGAAACAGAAAGAAATGCAGAGAGCGATACACCGATAGAGATAGAGATCTAGGCTGTATCTAGGAAAGGGGCAGTTACCCCTAGTGTGTAGTGTGGTGTAGTGTATAGTAGTGTAGTGTATAGTAGTGTAGTATATAGTAGTGTATATAGTGTAGTGTATAGTGTAGTATATAGTAGTGTATAGTAGTGTAGTGTGTAGTGTAGTGTATAGTGTAGTGTATAGTAGTGTATATAGTGTAGTGTATAGTGTAGTATATAGTAGTGTATAGTAGTGTAGTGTGTAGTGTAGTGTATAGTAGTGTAGTGTATAGTGTAGTGTATAGTGTAGTGTATAGTAGTGTATATAGTGTAGTGTATAGTGTAGTATATAGTAGTGTATAGTGTAGTGTATAGTAGTGTAGTGTATAGTGTAGTGTATAGTATAGTATATAGTAGTGTATAGTAGAGTAGTGTATAGTGTAGTGTATAGTGTAGTGTATAGTAGTGTAGTGTATAGTAGTGTAGTAGTGTAGTAGTGTAGTGTATAGTAGTGTAGTGTATAGTAGTGTAGTGTATAGTAGTGTATAGTAGTGTATAGTAGTGTAGTGTATAGTAGTGTAGTGTATAGTAGTGTAGTGTATAGTAGTGTATAGTAGTGTATAGTAGTGTATAGTAGTGTAGTGTATAGTGTAGTGTATAGTAGTGTAGTGTATAGTAGTGTAGTGTATAGTAGTGTAGTGTATAGTAGTGTAGTGTATAGTAGTGTATAGTGTAGTGTATAGTAGTGTAGTGTATAGTAGTGTAGTGTATAGTAGTGTAGTGTATAGTAGTGTAGTGTATAGTGTAGTGTATAGTGTAGTGTATAGTAGTGTAGTGTATAGTAGTGTATAGTAGTGTAGTGTATAGTAGTGTAGTGTATAGTAGTGTAGTGTATAGTGTAGTGTATAGTAGTGTAGTGTATAGTAGTGTAGTGTATAGTGTAGTGTATAGTGTAGTGTATAGTAGTGTAGTGTATAGTAGTGTAGTGTATAGTAGTGTATAGTAGTGTAGTGTGTAGTGTAGTACAGTGAGGGAAAAAAGCATTTGATCCCCTGCTGATTTTGTACGTTTGCCCACTGACAAAGAAATGTTCAGTCTATAATTTTAATTGTAGGTTTATTTGAACAGTGAGAGACATACCGGTGTGCTGTACTAGTACACTACACTACTATACACTACACTACACACTACGCTACTAAACACTACACTATACACTACGCTGCTAAACACTACACTATACACTATGCTACTATACACTACACTACACACTACTAAACACTACACTATACACTACACTACTATACACTACACTATACACTATGCTACTATACACTACACTACACACTACTAAACACTACACTATACACTACACTACTGTAGTAAGTATATATGGAGGCTTGACGACAGGATCGGAGGCACACTTATTTATTACACCAACACAGTTGTACAGGTCACTTGGCTACAGGGATTCTCGACAGCTAACCCCTCTAACCTATACCAATTCCTCCACTACGGGACTAGGGGAGGCTATCTGTCCCAGCTTGGTTAAGCTGGGATCCCGGCTCCCTGAGTCACCAGACCAGCTTCGTCTGGGCTCTCGGGGCCACGCCACCGGCTTGCCCTGGTCGGCCCTTATAAGGACAGCGAGCCAGGGGAGCTCTGGGGCCTACACTAGCTGGTCTTCCGTCTTCTCTGGTTAAAGCTGAGTCCCGACCTCGAGCCCTCGAGCTCATCACCTTTTATAGGACTCGCCCCCGAGGGGGGGGCCCGTGGGGGATACACATGCGGACGTCGGTGCTAGCGCCACCCTTGTGTACGGCCGTAACCCCGCCCATTGTGTTTGTTGGCCATCCGTGGCCATGCATAATCACACCTCAACATTCGTAGCCATGCGCAATTACACCTCTACATCACCCCCCCCTGTACAGCTCGCAGCCGTCCCTGGCTGCAAAAAAAAAAAAAAATCAGAATAAAGGTGCATCCCTCACAAAAACCCCGTGTGTGTGCCTCGCGTAATTTTTAACAAGAACAAGAGAACCTTAACAAGAACAACAACAGGAAGAGAGAGAGAGAGAGAGAGGAAAAAAAAATAACCCGACGCACCCCCCCCGAATAAATACCCCAAAACCAACATATATACACACACTCCGGACGCCACCCCTCCCATTGTCCGCAAGGCCCCCCAACGGCCGACCTCACAATAGTCTGCGCGTTTTGGCGCGCGTCCGCGCGGCGGGCCCATCACAAGGGCCCGTCCTGGCACGCTCAGTGACGGTTGTTGACGGTCCGGGTGCAAGAGAGTCAGGCGTCGCTGCCGAGTGACCCCCGACCCCTCCGGGAGGGGTTGGTGGGTGTGGACCCGTCACTCCTGTTTCACCTGGGGACGGAACAGTTGGCGTCAGGTTAGGCGAGTGCAGCGACGACGGGGAGTCGGCGACACCCTCACACGTTTGGCCATGCGTGTGTGTGTGTGAACCACGGGGCGGCGCGACAAATGGTTTTAACCTTGAGGGGTGCACATACCACCGGCGCCTCCCCCATTTGACGCGAACACATTGCGGCCGCAAAACCTGCACGACCTCCACTGGCCCCCGCCACGGCCGTACCAATTTCGACGAGGTTGCCAGCGGCACCTGAGGACAGTGCAACCACGCCCTGTCCCCTGGTTCCCATTTGACCACCTGCACCCGCCCCAACCGAAGCCTCTCGTTCGCCTTCTGGCGGAGTTCAGAATTTTGCACGGCCGCTTCCCGCGCCTCAGACAATTTAGCGATGTTAAATTTAATGTGTTCGGACAAATTAGACTTCGCCGGGAGCGCCGAGAGCTTCAGCTGGGTCGCCACAGGGGGGTTAACTTCGCGCCCATACATTAAAAAGAAAGGGGAAAATCCGGTGGCCGCATGAGGAGCCATTCTGTAGGCCTGCAACACACCGGCTATGCGGAGGTCCCAATCCGTCTGGGATACCGACACCTGCTGGGACAGCATGGACGTGATGGTCCGATGCAGCCGTTCCACCATCCCGTCAGTTTGTGGGTGATACGGAGAGGTCCGAACCTTCTCCGTACCCAAGAGGTCGCACACCTCACGTAGGAGTTTACCAGAAAAATTCCTACCCTGGTCAGTAAGCAGCCGTTCCGGAGCACCTTTGTCGAGGACATAGCCCTGGACAAAGGCCTCCGCGATGGCTGCTGCCGACTGGTTCGCCAGGGGCCAGGCCATAGGCCATCTCGTGAAGTATTCAACCCCCGTTAGTAAATACCTATTGCCCCTGGGCGTAGCGGGAAATGGCCCAAGTATGTCCAGAGCGACGAGCTCGTTAACCCGGGAAACTTTTATGGACTGCAGCGGAGGGTTGGACCCCCTCGCAGGCGGCTTCCTCTGCGCGCATTGCGTGCATGACCCCAAGAGATCCCCCACGTCCTTTTCCATGCCCGGCCAGAAGAAATCCAGCTGGAGCGTGGCAAAGGTCTTGTGAACCCCCAAGTGCAGAAGCCGCTCATGAACAGCCCATACCACCTTACCCCTTAAAGCAGCAGGCACCACAAGCCGCTGGCGCCGGGTTTTTCCATCCCAGTGCATCAAAGACCCTGGAACAACCCCCACGAGTCAACGTTTTCCACCCCCTGACCAGCCCCCCCGACGCGACGGCGCAAAGCGAGGAGGGAGGTGTCCTCCATTTGGAGGCGTCCCCATTCCGCGACCGGCAACCCCAGCAACGAATCCCTCCCTTCTTGCTCGATAGGACCCGAAGCCGAAGGTGCATCGGTAGCGGCCACGAGGACCGAATCGGTGGTGACGTTCGGGGGCCTACAACGCCCCGAACCCAACAGACACGCGCACTCCGAAGTGGGTGGCAATCGTGACAGGGCGTCAGCGTTCGTGTGGCGGACACCCTTACGATATGTGGTGACAAAGTCATAGTCTTGGAGGATCTCCAACCATCGAGACAACTGGCCCGATGGTTGTTGAACCCGCAGGGCGTACTGTAGGGCCGCATGATCTGTACGGACGGTGAACCGCCGACCGTACAGATACGGGCGGTACTGCTGAATGAAATAAACAATGGCCAATAATTCCCGACGGGTAACGCAGTACCGCTGTTCGGCTGGAGACAGTACCCGACTACCGTAAGCCACCACATGCTCTACGCCCCCGATGAGCTGGGACAGCACACCCCCGATGCCCGTGTTACTTGCGTCAGTATCGAGCAAGAAGGGTTGTGAAAAATCCGGGTAATTCAACGGCGGAGCTCCCACCAAAGCATTTCTGAGGGCGCGAAAAGCAGCCTCCTCCTCCGGCCCCCAATGAAACCTGACTCCCTTGGACGTCAAGGCATGCAATGGTTTCGCAATCGTAGCGAAGTCAGCCACAAATCGCCGATAATACGACGCGAACCCAATGAAACTCCTGACCTCTCCCACAGAGGTGGGAGTCGGCCAGGAGCTGACGCATTCCGTTTTGGCGGGATCAGTGGATATCCCCGAGCGCCCAACAATGTGACCCAAATATCGCACCGATTCGCGGAGTAAATGACACTTCTGTGGTTTAAATTTCAAATTGGCAGCCCGCATTTTGAGAAAAACAGCACGCAACCTCTGGAGGTGTTCCTCGAAGGATTTGCTAAAGACGATGACATCGTCTAAGTAAATCAAACACGAATCCCATTGCAAACCTGCCAAGACCAATTCCATTAACCGCTGAAAAGTTGCCGGCGCAGAATGTAAACCCATCGGCAAACGGTTAAATTGGAAGAGGCCCTGCGGTGTACGAAAAGCAGTCTTAGGTTTCGATTCGTCATCCAGAGGAAGCTGCCAGAATCCAGATAGCAAATCAAGGGTGGAAAAGAATCGTGCACCGGCCAAGGCGTCGAGCGACTCATCCATCCGAGGAAGCGGGTACGCATCTGCCACAGAGATTTTGTTGAGACGCCGAAAGTCAACACAAAATCTCAGTGAGCCGTCGTGTTTCTTCACCAAAACGATCGGCGCGCCCCACGGGCTGGTGGAAGGGGAAATGATATCGGCGGCTAGCATGTCATCAACAGCCGATTTGACATGATCCTTTTCGGCGGGACTCAACCGAAAGGGATTTTGGCGGATTGGCGCGCTGTCACCCGTGTCAATATGGTGTCGCAGCAATTTTGTACAACCAATATCAAATTTGTGTTGACTAAAAACGTCAGCAAATTCGCTCAGGAGAACTCGCAGCTGCGCGCGCTGCGAGTCAGACAGGTCCACTGAACCCGCGCAAAGCGCATCCAGCCATCCGTCATCAGAGTCCGAATGCGGTCGCGACGGAGGATCGGTGGATACCTGACCCACGAGTGGTTCCTCACAGGGCACCGGCGTTGCGTGTGCAAGCACGGTCCCTTGAGGAACCACGGCCGTTCGCGATCCCACATTAAGGACTGCAATGAAGGGGTCCCCATCCCCTCTCACCATAGTCTGAGCCGCGAGCAAATCGGGTCCATTGACCCCGGCCCGAGATGGACCCAACAAGACCCCCCGATCCGCAACCCCTGCATCAAACGGCCGACGCAACCTAAGAGGGACGAGCATCTGAGCCCCCGGAGGCACGCGCACAGTTTTTGTGACGAGCGCCTGCACGGTGGCAAACGCCCGACGCTCCGTGGTGGGGGAAGACAGAAATGTAACGCGTCGGCCCGATGGGAGCTCAATGCACCCTTGGTCAATAAGGATACGGATGGGCATTTTGGCCAGAAAAATCCGTCCCCAACAGGCACGGAACCGCGAGTGAGGAGGAAACCAAAACAGGGCCGGATAATTTAATGTCCCCAATGCAGATAGTGGCGCGGATTTGGCCAATAATGCCCAGAGAGCCCCCGTTAGCGGCATAGCACGGCACGTCAACAGGGAGCAAGGGACGACTTTGAACGGGAAGGATGTTATAAATTAAATCAGATATAATGGTCGCCGATGCCCCTGTGTCAATTAAAATCCGCACCTCTACCCCATCAATGTGACCGACCACGACCGATGATCCCGCCGACGCAGCAACGACACGATGGGCGAGCTCCGACCACTGACCCGGTTGGAGCGCTCGCCGCATTACCGAACAATCGCGCGCGACGGACGGGGAATTTGGAGCCCTGTTTAGTTGAGCGCGTGAGTGTGTGTCGGATGTGTGCGTGGGCCAAACGTGTGAGGTGCCGCGACTCGCCGTATTTCTCTGCTGGAGCTTGGGAGGAGACGGCGTGGCGTCCTGGCGAGGTGTCGCCCCGCGCTGACGGGGAGCCCGGCATCCAGACGCAACGTGGCCTTGCAGGCCACAGTTGTAGCAGCGTGTGAGCGCCCCAGATGACCTGGGCTGCTCCTGGCGGCTCGGTCCATTCCGAGCCTGCGGTGCCGCCGATCTCCATTCCCCTCGCCGCTCCACCCCGCAGACCTCCTCCGATGGGAGGGCGGTGGTCGCCATGGCATGGCCGGCCGCCCCCTTTGCCGCCTTCCGACGCAGGGACCGCAAGCCCCCGTGGATGTGGCGCGCGACCAGCAGGGACGACATCTCCGCGTCGTCCTGAGCCAAGACGTTGACGTCCAGCTCGTCAGCGAGTAGCAGCAGCTTCTCAGCCACCATGGCATCCACTCCTTCCTCGTCCATCCTTGGGAAAGCAGCCTTTGCCAGAGCCAGGAGAGCCGTCCGGAAGGCCAGGGGTGACTCGTTGGCGCCCCGACTCCGATCGTGGAACAGCTGCCTGCAGTCCGAAGGCGGCCCATAGACGGCTGACAGCAGCTGCAACGCCAGGTGTAGAGTGGCGCGCTTTTCCCTCGGCGCCGAGGTGAGGGTAGCCAGGGCGTCGTTGTCCAGCATCGCTGGCAGCGCGCGTAGAGCCTCGGCGTCCGACCAGTTCGCCATCTCTTGATGAGCGATGAACCGCCTCTTGAAACCGCCCCAGTCTCCGTCAGCGCCGACAAATTCTTTAAGAGGCGGCAGACGCTGTTGTAAGGCGGCGTCCGTGGCCGCAGAACGCTCTCCGTCGCTCCCCGCCGATGATACAGTGTGGGCGGGCCGTGCACATGGCATCGCCGGTCGCTCTGATGTTGACGCGCCGGCCGGCGTTGATGATGTCACGGCTTGTGCTTGGCGCTCAGCAGACACGTGACGCGGGCCGGCCCCGCCCTCCGCTCGTACTGTAGAGATGGCGGGAAATTTGACCGCGAGCCGCGTCGGGGTGGCGGGAAACGTCGCCCCGCGCCGGCTGCCGTCGTCGACCCGCGCTGCTCCTCCAGCCCCCAGCCGCGTGATCTCCTCCAACGCGGCGGCCGCGGCGTAGAGCAGGTCCGCCAGGCGGGAGTGGGCCAGCCGGAGTCCTTCGGCCGACGCATCCCCCTCCTCCTGTCGTAGCGGCGCGGGCGTACTCGGCCCCGGCTGCTCCGATTCGACCCCGGCCATCACTGGTGGAGATTCGGCCGCGGCGTCTTCCATCTCCGACTCCCTGGTACGTGTCGTCCCTCGTGTGTCCATCGTTGGACGTTTACTTCTGACACCAGATGTAGTAAGTATATATGGAGGCTTGACGACAGGATCGGAGGCACACTTATTTATTACACCAACACAGTTGTACAGGTCACTTGGCTACAGGGATTCTCGACAGCTAACCCCTCTAACCTATACCAATTCCTCCACTACGGGACTAGGGGAGGCTATCTGTCCCAGCTTGGTTAAGCTGGGATCCCGGCTCCCTGAGTCACCAGACCAGCTTCGTCTGGGCTCTCGGGGCCACGCCACCGGCTTGCCCTGGTCGGCCCTTATAAGGACAGCGAGCCAGGGGAGCTCTGGGGCCTACACTAGCTGGTCTTCCGTCTTCTCTGGTTAAAGCTGAGTCCCGACCTCGAGCCCTCGAGCTCATCACCTTTTATAGGACTCGCCCCCGAGGGGGGGGCCCGTGGGGGATACACATGCGGACGTCGGTGCTAGCGCCACCCTTGTGTACGGCCGTAACCCCGCCCATTGTGTTTGTTGGCCATCCGTGGCCATGCATAATCACACCTCAACATTCGTAGCCATGCGCAATTACACCTCTACACTACTATACACTACACTACACACTACGCTACTAAACACTACACTATACACTACGCTACTAAACACTACACTATACACTATGCTACTATACACTACACTACACACTACTAAACACTACACTATACACTACACTACTATACACTACACTATACACTACGCTACTAAACACTACACTACACACTACTAAACACTACACTATACACTACACTACTATACACTACACTACACACTACGCTACTAAACACTACACTATACACTACGCTACTAAACACTACACTATACACTATGCTACTATACACTACACTACACACTACTAAACACTACACTATACACTACACTACTATACACTACACTATACACTACGCTACTAAACACTACACTATACACTACGCTACTATACACTAAACTATACACTACAATACTAAACTCTACACTATACACTACGCTACTATACACTGCACTATACACTCCACTATACACTACGCTACTATACACTACACTATACACTACTCACTAGTGCTGTACTAGCAACCAATTGGCCACATTTTGTTTACGTGACAACCCTTACTAAATGGCTGTGTCGGGTGGTGGCGGGTTGAACGACACATTTACATATTTACGCGATTGAACCCAAAAAAACCCTCTTATGGACGATATTGGTCGCGAAAGCCTCCTACGCGTCAAACAGAGTCAGCTCAATTTGCTGCTGTCAATCTTTGGCGTCGACAATGCCCGTTGGGGCCGCACCGTCCAGCAGCAACGCAGCAGCAGAGCGAGCGCCAGCAACAGGACGTAGGCCCCCACGATGGCGACGAGGAGGGCGGGCAGAGGGAGAGGAAGAGACCAGACATTGGGTGCTTCGGTGACCGCGTAGAAGGTGACGGGCTGGAGTTGCATCACACACACATACAGAGAAGACAAAGACACACAGACAACAACAACAGCAATTCGCCACTAAGTGGTGGCGGTGACGTCACCACGACGCTTGTGCCAGGCCGTGTGCACCTTGAGGCTACAACGTGAAGTGTCGAACGCCCGCTGGCAGGAGGTCACGGGGCAGACCCAGCAGGTGCCACAGGTCGACTGACTGAGATGACCGAGATGACTGGCTAATGCACCACCTGTACCCCCTACTGTGCCAAATTGCTGTGCTTTAGCCACCCGGTGCTTTGCTCGTTGTTGTGAGCGTCGCTCTTCCGCCCTCCGTTGTACACACAGACACACACAGACACACACAGACACACAAAAAGACATATATCCCCAGTGTAGCCTCAACAGACTGTAGGGGCAAGTGCTGTTAGCGAGCACCTATGAAGGCCGGAACGGTACACGAGGGGGTGGGTGGCCAGCACCACGCCCGGCCGCCTTTGTCTCCCTAGTGGTGATGTTTACTAGCAATACAATGGCCGCCTCTTCAGCACGTAGTTGTGATGTATACGAGGCTCTCCGATCTTACATTTACATGCAAATTCCATCTCTAGCCCCACCCACTTACCCATCTCAAACCTTCTTGGGTCTTTCGGTAAAGTCACGTAGAATGGAAATAATAAAATAAAACATTATAATAAAACATTTTATTATGTTTTATTTTATTATTTTATTATTTCCCTTCTATGTGACTTTACCGAAAGAACCAAGAAGATGAATCCCTGCAGTCACGAAAGCTTTAAATCGAAACATCTCAAACCTATATAAACTCTTGCTGCAGCAGCTCTCCTGCTACATTTCTCCTGCCTTAGCAGTCCGCCTGCTGTATTTTTTGCACCTGAAGACGACTGCTTGCGTTGCGATCGAAACGTCGTAGATTTTTTAAAATTATTTTTCTTCTATCCACGTGGCTTTACCGAAAGACCCAAAAAGTGTGAATTCCTGCAGCCACGAAAGCTTTAAGTCAAGATTTAAGCACTGAAATTATTTGGGTTATTCTGCCGCTATGAATGCCCACGTGATGATGATGATGCTGATAGCCACTTTGTTGAGATGCTATCAGTTAGCGATGGACAAGCTGCTTCTGAATAAGTAATATTTAAAAATACTTTTTTGTTAAACACGCTTTAATTAAATGTACCGTACTCGTAATGGAAGAACTCCACGACTCCAGGAAGTGGCCCCCGAAGCTTGCCACAACGTAAGGGGCCGTGGTGATTTACAGCCAACGTGAGTTGAGCGTGGACAATTAGACCCAAGCCGAAACATAACATATGAAAAAGAATGTTTAAAAAAAAATGTTTGATAGAATATAGTATTGTCATCAGTATGACGTAGGTATGCCAAGTTTGCAGTCGATACCACATTGGGAAGTGGGTTAAAATTGAGTTACAAGATTTGAGGATACGACAACAACAGACAAAGTGAGTTCAATAAGAGTGTGTAATAAAAATTAGTTAATTAGTTCAGTGGGCTTTACCTGGTTAGATGAAACCATTTCTTTAAAAACAAGCATTCAGACGCTGTCTTTCCGACAGACCTGTTCTTCACCTGAGGACGGCTGCTTGCGTTGTGGCCGAAACGTCGTGAGAATTATTTTATTATGTTTTATTTTTATTATTTTATTATTTCCCTTCTACGTGATGACTTTACCGAAAGAACCAAGAAGATGAATCCCTGCAGTCACGAAAGCTTTAAATCGAAATTTAAAGCTTTGAGATTATTTATATTATTTTGCTGCTATACATTTCTAGGTGATGATAACAGCCACTTTGTTGAGCAGCTATGATTTAGTGACAGCCAGATTTGTAGTCTGATAATGCTGCTTGTAATTACTGGCGAAACTTCCTACTCAGATTGCAAATCTTGTGGGTTTACTCTCCAACACACCGGTGTGCTGTACTAGTAACAATTGGCATGTTCTGTTTACGTGACAAACCTTACTGATTGTCTGTGTTGGATGCTGGCGGGTTTAAACACATTCCTGCGGAGGGAGCTGGTAGGTCAATGGCCTGCAGGGTCAACGGCGGCGTGGTGTATTCCGCAAATATGGCCGACTGTGAGGGCGGGCACAATCCGGCGTGAGTAGGTGAAACGTTGAGTTTTATAAGGGCACCACGGGGTGACCAGCCCCTCCCCACCCAGCCCCACCCCTCCCATTTTTGGATGCACGACGGACAGACACAATAATCCCCTGTGGGCAGGTAGAATCAGGTGGTTTCTACCAGTACAACGCATTTATATTCATGCAATCTAACCCAAACAACCGTATTATGGATTTAGATTAGTTTGCTGCTATACTGCTAGGAACCTCCTGGTTACACCAGCCCACAGGGGATTATTGTGTCCGTCCGTCAGTCGTGCAGGAAGGGGGCTGGGTGGGGAGGGAGGGAGGGGCTGGGTGGGCAGGGTGGGGAGGGGCTGGGTGAGGAGGTTGGGGCTGGATGGGGAGGGTGGGGCTGAGTAGGGAGGTTGGGGAGGGGCTGGGTGGGGAGGGTGGGGAGGGGCTGGGTGGGGAGGGTGGGGCTGAGTAGGGAGGTTGGGGCTGGGTGGGGAGGGTGGGGAGGGGCTGGGTGGGGAGGTTGGGGCTGGGTGGGGGGTGGGGCTGGGTGGGGAGGGGCTGGGTGGGGAGGGTGGGGAGGGGCTGGGTGGGAGGGGTAGGGCTGGGTGGGGGGTGGGGTGGGGCTGGGTGGGGAGGGGCTGGGTGGGGAGGTTGAGGAGGGGCTGGGTGAGAAGGGGCTGGTCACCCCGTGGTGCCCTTATAAAACTCAACGTTTAACCTACTCACGCCGGCTTGTGCCCGCCCTCACAGTCGGGCGTATTTGCGGAATACACCACGCTGCTGTTGACCCTGCAGGCCATTGACCGAGCAACCCGACGTTCCTACCAGCTCCCTCCGCAGGATGAATGTCTATGGGCAGTGTTAGTCTATGGGCAGTGTTAGTCTATGGGCAATGTTAGTCAATGGGCAATGTTAGTCTATGGGCAGTGTTAGTCTATGGGCAGTGTTAGTCTATGGGCAATGTTAGTCTATGGGCAGTGTTAGTCTATGGGCAGTGTTAGTCTATGGGCAGTGTTAGTCTATGGGCAGTGTTAGTCTATGGGCAGTGTTAGTCTATGGGCAATGTTAGTCTATGGGCAGTGTTAGTCTATGGGCAGTGTTAGTCTATGGGCAGTGTTAGTCTAGGGGCAGTGTTAGTCTATGGGCAGTGTTAGTCTATGGGCAGTGTTAGTCTATGGGCAATGTTAGTCTATGGGCAGTGTTAGTCTATGGGCAATGTTAGTCTATGGGCAGTGTTAGTCTATGGGCAATGTTAGTCTATGGGCAGTGTTAGTCTATGGGCAGTGTTAGTCTATGGGCAGTGTTAGTCTATGGGCAGTGTTAGTCTATGGGCAGTGTTAGTCTATGGGCAGTGTTAGTCTATGGGCAATGTTAGTCTATGGGCAATGTTAGTCTATGGACAGTGTTAGTCTATGGGTAGTGTTAGTCTATGGGCAATGTTAGTCTATGGGCAGTGTTAGTCTATGGGCAATGTTAGTCTGTGGGCAGTGTTAGTCTATGGGCAGTGTTAGTCTATGGGCAGTGTTAGTCTATGGGCAATGTTAGTCTGTGGGCAGTGTTAGTCTATGGGCAGTGTTAGTCTATGGGCAATGTTAGTCTATGGGCAATGTTAGTCTATGGGCAGTGTTAGTCTATGGGCAATGTTAGTCTATGGGCAGTGTTAGTCTATGGGCAGTGTTAGTCTATGGGCAGTGTTAGTCTATGGGTAGTGTTAGTCTATGGGCAATGTTAGTCTATGGGCAATGATAGTCTATGGGCAATGTTAGTCTATGGGCAGTGTTAGTCTATGGGCAATGTTAGTCTATGGGCAGTGTTAGTCTATGGGCAGTGTTAGTCTATGGGCAGTGTTAGTCTATGGGTAGTGTTAGTCTATGGGCAATGTTAGTCTATGGGCAATGATAGTCTATGGGCAATGTTAGTCTATGGGCAGTGTTAGTCTATGGGCAGTGTTAGTCTATGGGCAGTGTTAGTCTATGGGCAGTGTTAGTATATGGGCAGTGTTAGTCTATGGGCAGTGTTAGTCTATGGGCAGTGTTAGTCTATGGGCAGTGTTAGTATATGGGCAGTGTTAGTCTATGGGCAGTGTTAGTCTATGGGCAGTGTTAGTATATGGGCAGTGTTAGTCTATGGGCAGTGTTAGTCTATGGGCAATGCTAGTCTATGGGCAGTGTTAGTCTATGGGCAGTGTTAGTCTATGGGCAATATTAGTCTATGGGCAATGTTAGTCTATGGGCAGTGTTAGTCTATGGGCAGTGTTAGTCTATGGGCAATATTAGTCTATGGGCAATGTTAGTCTATGGGCAGTGTTAGTCTATGGGCAGTGTTAGTCTGTGGGCAATGTTAGTCTACGGGCAATGTTAGTCTGTGGGCAATGTTAATCTATGTTAGTCTATGGGCAATGTGAGTCTATGGGCAATGTTAGTCTATGTTAGTCTATGGGCAATGTGAGTCTATGTTAGTCTATGGGCAGTGTTAGTCTATGGGCAGTGTTAGTCTATGGGCAATGTTAGTCTATGTGCAATGTTAGTCTATGGGCAATGTTAGTCTATGTTAGTCTGTGGGCAATGTTAGTCTATGTGCAATGTTAGTCTATGGCCAATGTTAGTCTATGTTAGTCTATGGGCAATGTTAGTCTATGTTAGTCTATGGGCAATGTTAGTCTATGGGCAGTGTTAGTCTATGTTAGTATATGGGCAATGTTAGTCTATGTTAGTCTATGGGCAATGTTAGTCTATGTAAGTCTATGGGCAATGTTAGTCTATGTTAGTCTATGGGCAATGTTAGTCTATGTTAGTCTATGGGCAATGTTAGTCTATGGGCAGTGTTAGTCTATGTTAGTATATGGGCAATGTTAGTCTATGTTAGTCCATGGGTAATGTTAGTCTATGGGCAGTGTTAGTCTATGTTAGTCTATGGGGAATGTTAGTCTATGTTAGGCTATGGGAAATGTTAGTCGATGGGCAATGTTAGTCTATGTTAGTCTATGGGCAATGTTAGTATATTTAGTCTATGGGCAATGTTAGTCTATGTTAGTCTATGGGAAATGTTAGTCTATGTTAGTCTATGGGCAATGTTAGTCTATTTTAGTCTATGGGCAATGTTAGTCTATGGGAAATGTTAGTCTATGGGAAATGTTAGTCTATGGGCAATGTTAGTATATGGGCAATGTTAGTCTATGTTAGTCTATGGGCAATGTTAGTCTATGTTAGTCGATGGATAATGTTAGTCTATGGGTAATGTTAGTCTATGGGCAATGTTAGTCTATGGGCAGTGTTAGTCTATGTTAGTCTATGGATAATGTTAGTCTATGGGTAATGTTAGTCTGTGGGTAATGTTAGTCTATGGGCAATGTTAGTCTATGTTAGTCTATGGGCAATGTTAGTCTATGTTAGTCTGTGGGTAATGTTAGTCTATGTTAGTCTATGGGCAGTGTTAGTCTATGTTAGTCTATGGGCAATGTTAGTATGTGGGTAATGTTAGTCTATGGGCAATGTTATTCTATGGGCAATGTTAGTCTATGGGCATTGTTAGTCTATGGGCAATGTTAGTCTATGAGAAATGTTAGTCTATGGGCAATGTTAGTCTATGGGCAATGTTAGTCTATGGGCAATGTTAGTCTACGGGCAATGTTAGTCTACGGGCAATGTTAGTCTACGGGTAATGTTAGTCTGTGGGCAATGTTAGTCTGTGGGCAGTGTTAGTCTATGTTAGTCTATGGGCAATGTTAGTCTATGGGCAATGTTAGTCTATGGGCAATGTTAGTCTGTGGGTAATGTTAATCTATGTTAGTCTATGGGCAATGTTAGTCTATGGGCAATGTTAGTCTATGGGCAATGTTAGTCTGTGGGCAGTGTTAGTCTATGAGCAATGTTAGTCTATGGGCAGTGTTAGTCTGTGGGTAATGTTAGTCTATGGGCAATGTTAGTCTATGGGCAATGTTAGTCTGTGGGTAATGTTAGTCTATGGGCAATGTTAGTCTATGGGCAGTGTTAGTCTGTGGGTAATGTTAGTCTATGGGCAATGTTAGTATATGAGCAATGTTAGTCTATGGGCAGTGTTAGTCTATGGGCAGTGTTAGTATATGAGCAGTGTTAGTCTATGGGCAATGTTAGTCTATGGGCAGTGTTAGTCTATGGGCAATGTTAGTATATGGGCAGTGTTAGTCTATGGGCAATGTTAGTATATGGGCAGTGTTAGTCTATGGGCAATGTTAGTCTATGGGCAATGTTAGTATATGGGCAGTGTTAGTCTATGGGCAATGCTAGTCTATGGGCAATGTTAGTCTATGGGCAGTGTTAGTCTATGGGCAGTGTTAGTCTAAGGGCAATGTTAGTCTATGGGCAGTGTTAGTCTACGGGCAATGTTAGTCTATGGGCAGTGTTAGTCTATGGGCAGTGTTAGTCTATGGGCAATGTTAATCTATGGGCAATGTTAGTATATGGGCAGTGTTAGTCTATGGGCAATG